>NC_056726.1:392361693-392414193 GCF_019279795.1 Protopterus annectens
CACACACTGTGCATTTAATCTGGAATGTTCATCTCTCCTCCACAGTGAAATGTACATTTGTAATAAAAAATCCATGCCCGTTTATCCTCCATAAAAATTCCAATGTGTGTGTGTGTGTGTGTGTGTGTGTGTGTGTGTGTGTGTGTGTGTGTGTGTGTGCATGTGTGTGTGTCATACAAAAGACACATGCATAGATGCTAAGAACATAATGTATGCAGAGTGCATTCTTAAAGAAGAACTGCATGTTTAGTAGCAGCATCCCCATCAAAACATACCAAGACTATACTTTTTCAGTTTGAAATATCCTTAAATCCAATAATAGTTCCTATTCTACAACCTCAGTTGAAAAAATTGTTAATAAATTTCAATGCTCTTTCAATGCAGAAACATTTCCACACACTACTCTTTTGAATAAACTGCTTTCGTTATCATAACATGTCAACTTGTTTATCAATAAACATTCAAAAATGTTTTACCTCCCATGTGACCTGCTTATTTCTCTGAGATATCCCTAGGAATGTGCATTACCATCACATGTCTCTTTTGTGCATACTGAAAACACTTGCTTATTCCAAATACACATCTTGATGCAGATCATATATAATGTTATTTAACATAGTATGGACCAGTTCTGTCTCTGTATTCTTCTTGGAAAAGTTTTTCCAGATCTTGAAATAACACAGTAAGTAGAGCACATACCTTTCAACTTCTTAGCACAATAATTCTGGAAAAAGCCAGAAACAATGGGGAGACAAATGCCCAAAATCATTAACACACACACACACACACACACACACACACACACACACACACACACACACACACACACACACACACACACACACACGCACACACACACACACACACACACACACACACACACACACACACACACACACACACACACACACAGAGTACTCTGGCTGTGTAGGGCTAAAATGCTTTCCACATGTTTAAACCAGCTACTCCATAGGAGGGGAAAAAGGAAGAGGTGTCTCAATCTTCATCGATGAGAGACTCACATCAAGACTTGTTAAGCATCTTGATGTACTAGAGCTTCTTCATGCTCCAATCATTACCATGAAGGTCTCTTACCATATATTTGCTATCTGTAGAACCACCTTCTATGATATGTGAAAGCCACAACACATCTGTATAAGAGACTGACTCTCTCAGTATTATTCGCGGTGCAGTCTTCCTAGATGAGCTTACCTGTCCATTTATTGACTGGGTAAATTGCACCACCACTAATGGACAAGCACAGAGATTCCTGGACTTTGTCAGTACAAATGCACTGGAATAATTAGTCAGACTATCCACTGAAGGAAACAACATCTTAGACCTTGGGCCGGATTCACAAAACCTCCGTGTAAGACCTAATATGTCTTACTCGAAGGCTGCAGTTGAATGGTATGACATCAGCATGCCATGAATATTCATGAGGGCATGCTGACTCATCCGTAACTCTTACATGGACTGAGTAGGCAAGCAGGGAGCGTGTCCGACTGCCGAGCAGTCTAAAAGTCCACGCCCCTGCAAGATTTTAAAAAGCATAATGTCAACAGACAAGAGCGAGTCCGCTCAAATGTACAGGCACCCAACACCACACTCCCTGACACTGTAAACCCCCATCAGAGTTATAAAACTGAAAAAATTATTATTTTTTTAAATCCACGATATAGCTGCCCGTATTTGCGCTTGTTTGCGTGGGTGTGCCCATTGCTTAACCACAGCTAGCAATTGTGACATTGAAGAGCATATAAGAACTACTTATGCAGGTTAATCGCAATAGCGTAATGGTAGAGCGTATGCACAAAGAAAAGGCGTTCACGGTTCAAGTCCCAGCACCCCCCTTCTTATTTATGTTTTAAATCAGTATTTGAAATAATATCAGACAAATATGATTAAAATTTTATTAAAAGCAGTGACATGGCCAATGTATCAGTGAACAAAATATATATTTTTAAAAGACCCAGATATATAATGGCCTGCCATTAAGCAACATTTTACACAGCTAAACAGAGGTGCCCATAGTTTAATAGCGCTAAACCCATCTAAACAGAGGTGCCCATAGTTTAATAGCGCTTTATTCAGCTGAACAGAGTTGCCCATAGTTTAATAGCGCTTCACCCAGCTAAACAGAGTTGCCCATAGTGTAATAGCGCTTTACCCAGCTAAACAGAGTTGCCCATAGTGTAATAGCGCTTTACCCAGCGCAATAGAGTTGCCCAACATTTAAAAATGCTTTACCCAGCACAATGTGTTTGCGTGGACATGCGCGCCGCGCCAACCAGGGCACCGTAGGGCACAGGGGAGCAACGTAGAGCTAAGTTGCTTAAACGCAGCCACACCCCCCTAGCCTGTCTAGACAGTATTAAAATAAAAGAATGACAAGGTTTGAACCCTGGACTCCTTGCATCATAATCAAAGTACAGAACCACTAAGCCATGACAGAATAGGGGAAACAGCCACTATTAACATACATAAACTTAGGAATGGTAGTTTAACCATTACTAAGCAGGTCTGCAGTCAGCCGAGAATTTTACAAAATGGCCAATCACACAAAAGTGCAGGAAATGCGGCATATTTAAGCCCCACAGGTGGGAATACATGCCACAACTGATTGTAGCTCACATCTGCGGTCAGAATGTCTGGTGTTGGAGAGGGAGTGCGCTTCCGAGCGCAGAGATGGGACACCGAGGAGTCCAAATACATGGTTTGGCTCCTAGTCCACCATCACGAGGCAAGACTCCTGCAGGGCTAGTTCCAAGGGACGGAGTACAAGGCAGAGGCTTGGAACCGGTTAGCTCATGACCTCACCAGTGCCACAGGCGTTCCCGGGACTGGTGAGCAGGTCCATCACCACCATGTGGACCTGAAGAGACGAAAGGAGGACTGCCTGAACCAATGGATACAGGAGGCCCATGGGATGCGGGATGACCCACAACTGAGTATGTAGCCATGGAATGCAGTATGTAAGGATTTAAAATGGAGTATGTATAATGGATAGGAATGCTTCAATATCCCTTGATTTACTTTACAGCTGCAGGTGACCGTGTTACGAATCAGCAAGCCTATGAAGATAGGCTGCTAAGGCTGCACCGCCAGGCAGGTTAGTGTTTATTCTGCATGTATTGTTATATAAAATATGGGAGAGAGCATGAAAGAAAGTGTTGAAGTCCAATAATACAGCTATAAAATGGACTGAATAAGTCCTCTGCATGTACTGTCAGATAAAAACATTAGAGAGGCAGAAAAAGTGTAGTAACCCATTAAGAAAGGTAACAAATGTCTGGAATAATATCTCTGCAGGCACTGTCATATAAAATAATATGTGAGTGAGCCTGAAAAAAGAGCGTGCTAACCTATTAATAAAGGTATAATATGTCGTGAACATGTCTGCCATATATACCGTTAAAACAAATAAAGAAGTGAGCCTGTGGAAAAGTGTGTAATGTCATTAATAAAGGTCTAAAACCCAGAGTGTGTCTGTTTCACTTAGTATGAAATGTTGTACCCTTGCATTATACAAATAGTAATGTGTTAGAAAGTGCTGGCAACCCAGAGTTCTGCAGTCCCATCTAAAGTGGGTGATGGAAGTGCTAGTAACTGTGAAGTAAATATACAGTTCTCAACAGTCACTTACTGGCTGGCATGCATAAGTAAATCTGGCACACAAGTAGCATACAAATATGTTCCCCAGAAATGTAAGTGTGCTTCAATAAATGCAGGGTTCTGTACAATTAGAAGTGAAAATGTCATGTGAAAACATCCAGATATGTAGATAAAGAAATATAAATGCAACCATGAAATATGTAGCAGTAACATCTGCATCCTGGACAGTTAGTATGTGAGATATAGGTCAAGTGTAGCTTGAACTAGCCAAACCCATTACACAACCTAATGCATGGTGGAAAGTGTAATAATACATGTAGGGAATATACACCTGCAGTCACTAGGAATGTAGTATAGAGTAAAAGTGTTTATAAGATGTTAATGGAGGTTTTTTCTATACCCTACTGTTTGTGCATAAACCATGCAATTCCGCACCTCAATGGGTATGTGTAATCTTAATATTTGTCGGGATATATGTCCTATTGTTCCATAAATATTTGCACTCATGTTGATGCATGTGCCCTGTTCAAACACCACGTTCATGGTGGCCTGTTGCTACCAATCATCCCTGCATGCGGTTGGAATAACCACTGTTGTTCAATATATGCATGTGTTATGTTTGCTGTTCAACTGTTGGAACTGTGGTGTGTTTGGTTAATGGGAATATTACTGCATGCTGTTACAACTAATCTGGAATGCTGTTGTTTATGTTGTAATGAAACACAGAATGTATGGGAAGGCCGGTCACAGCGGACCCACCTGTCCCTCCTCAGTTGGTGAGTGCACCTGGCACCAGTGGCTGTGGTGTCCAGACCGGACTCCCCTCCTCCATTGGTCCTGTGCCACCTTTGGGTGGAAACGCTGCAGGGTATGGGGCTTGTCCCCCCCATGCAAGCATGGGTGGAGAAGGGCCACCAGTCACCCTTCGAAGGGTCCGGACTGTGGTGCGTAGGGAGATCCAGCCATCAGTCGCTGATCCCCTATGCCAGCTTGAGGCGAGAGTGGCATGTCTCATGGGTGAGCCTGCCTGTCCTACTCAGCCCCCAGCACAGCCACCCCCGGGGCTGTGAAGGTGCAGTGGTGACTGCCCATGGGTGGGGATCTCAGTTCCACTGTTACCATCTTTGGCCTCATGGGCTTGCGATTTTTCAAACAACCTTCCCCATCAATTGTGTTCACCCACCCTATGTGTCAAATTCTGCCCCTGTATGCGTCTTGTTTGTCTTGTCTGTTTACCTCCCCAACTTACCTCCTCAAATATACCTATTTCCCCTACCTCACTTACCACTCTCACCTGAAAAAAAAAAAAAAAAAAAAAGGGCAATCTGTACCCGAAAAAAAATTACACCCCGTACATAGCTTCCCATTTTGCACACATGTCCATAGGACATGTACACCGATAATTCTAATTGGCAGTGCAACAAACTATGTTGTCCTCACCCCTCTCTCAGGGGTGGAAGGTCTCAAAACTCACTCCAAATTTTCAACATATGCACAGCTGTTGCTGTTAAAGAAATGGGCAGCTATGGGCCTTCCCTACACCCTTCCTGCACATCCCGAGCTTGTTTTACTACTGTCTGTCCCTCTCTGTGCCCCCTTTTTTCACCACTTTCCTATCTCCCCATTTTCTTTTCTTTAAAAGAAATTAGCGCGGGGGTTAGCGGGAGTAAGCACTTTTAAGCAGTAGTTAGCGGGGTGCGTGAGGTGAGCTTGTGTGCGCTTAGCTAAGCATTGCTAAGCATCACGCAAACCCACGCAAACCCGCTTACAACTGCTTAAAAGTGCCTTAGTCACTCTGTATGACAAGGCCCTTGTATTGCTCAGCAGCAAAATAAAAAACCTTGTCAGTCTCGAACCTGGGACCTTGGACTCACCAGTCTGTATGAAGTACCACTACACCACAGCAAATATACAATAGCATAGTGCTGAAAGCAATTTATCATGCATTACCATGAGTGAATGTAAAGGGAAAATAGGAATGGCATAAGACAAATCTTGTTCTGTGGGCCTTAACTAGCAGGTGTTGTTGAACTGCATGACATGACTGTGAAAAGAGAATCAGCCATGCTAGTAGGGAATAAGGTTACAGCAGCAGCTTACAAGCCCCACACAGTATCAGAGCAGAATACACACTGGCATATTAGCATAGGTCACAGGCCAGACCTCCCAACAGTGACTGCTCTACAGTGATGACCCTGATTAGTAAACAAAAATTACCTGTGCCCCTCTGACTCCCTGTGAAATGTACTAACAGTAGGCAGAAAAGTGTTGAATCTCACTTAATAACAAATGTCAATAAGTGAGAGTAGACACAGCTTGCACGTCAGAAAAGGTGTAGTAATAGAAATGGTCTGAATCACCCAAAGTCTGAACTGAAAAATGTCAGAACTATATCACAGGTATAGTCCAGTTATATGTACCTTTCCCTGAGGCTGTTCAAATATATACGTGAGAGTACTGAGGCCTGGAAGAGTCAGAAACACACAGGCATATCAGCTTGTCTGCTGTTACACACTCTGCAAATAGCTGTAGAATGAATCCCACAAGCATGCCCTTATGTAGAAGTACAACACAGAAATAGCAAAAGATGTAGCCATGTACTGCTAGCAACCACCTGTGACAATGCCATTGTTCAGGTGCTGAAAAGACTGCTGTGGTGCACAGTCAAAGAATACTAAGCTGACCTCTGTCTACCATCTGGATATGTCCACAGGTGGGAGCTACTCAGACAGACTACAAGCCTTCATAGACTTACAGGTACACAGCAACTCTGCATGTTCAGCAAGATAAACATCACACGATAATAAATAATGCACACTGCAGTTCTGCACCCCTACCCAAAGGTACTATATACCCGTGTAGTCAGGCACAACCAAGGGTGTAGGTAGGCATACAGAGTACAGAAATATGTCCAGTCATCCTGAGAAGACTGTGCTAATGCCAACACAAACCACAAACTGTTCAGATGTGAGTAACGTACTAATGACAATATAGCTGTTCACAAACAGTGTATGTGCCTGATATTCATAATTGGTAGTACAACATACTTAGATGTCCTCACCACTCTCTCAGGGGTGGAAGGTTTCAAATATCCCACCTAATGTATTGCATATGCACAGCTGTTGCTGGTAAAGAAATGGGCAGCTATGGACCTTCGCCACACCCATCGTGTACATCCTAGTTTCCCTACTGTCTTCCCCTCTTTGAGCACCCTTTATCACCACAGTCCTATCTCCCCATTTACTTTTCTGTCAAAGACATGAGTGCTGGGGGTTAGCGGGAGTGAGCACTTGTAAACAGTAGTCAGCGGGTTTGCACCAGTGTGTGCATATGTGCGCCTAGCTTAGCATTGCTAAGATATGATAAGCTCCGCCAAGCTTACCTTACTATTGCTAACATAAAATAAGCTAAGCTAAGCTTAGCTTAGTATTGCTTAAATACAATAAGCTAAGCTAAGCATTGCTTAGCATCGCTAAGCGTCGCTTAGCATCGCACATCGCGCAAAACCTCGCCAACTAAACACAACTGCTTAAAAGTGCCTTTGTCACTCTGTATGACAAAGCCCTTGTATTGCTCAGTGGCAAAATACAATACCCTTGTCAGTCTCAAACCCCACACCTTGCACTCACCACTCTGCATGATATACCACTAAGCCACAACAAATACACAATAACTTGGTGCTGAAAGAAATATAACATGCATTACAAGGAGTGCATGTAAAGGGAAAATAGGAAAGCCATAGAAATACATTGCAATAAAAAAATATGACATGCATTACAAGGACTGAATGTAAAGGGAAAATAGGAAAGCCATAGGAATACATTGCAATAAAGAAATATAACATGCATTGCAAGGACTGAATGTAAAGGGAAAATAGGAAAGCCATAGGAATACATTGCAATAACTACTGTTGTATGCCAGTTAATTCCCTAATTCCAAAAGAAAGTACATACTCCCATGTATCCAGCGTTAGCATTAGGAGGTGTGAGTAAACTTACACACTGAGAAGAGCGTACTTGAAGAAGCAACAGTCAGGTTTCAGTACAACATGCATTTCACTGGCTACAACCCAGCTTCAGATATGAGACATATACCAACCTTCTGACTGACACAACAGTGCCCACAGCAAACAAGCATGGTTCCCACCTTGCAAAACTGAAAGGCCTATGCCTACCTAACCTATCATTTTATAGCAGTGTCCTGAAATCACAGTGAGAACTGCAATTATCACACAGCAGGCTGCATGCAATTACTAAATGGTGGGCACCAATTGGTGCAGAGGCCATCACATGCACATGTGCAGATACCTACAAAAGCAGTCTGTACTTGCTGTCCACACATGCAATAATATCATTGCAGCAACTGGAGAGAGAGAGCGAGCGAGAGAGACAGACAGACAAACAGTTGGAGAGACCAACCCCCCCCAAAAAAAACAGAGGTGGTTGGAGACACCAAACAACCAAAACAAAAAATAAAACAAACAGAGGCAGTGGAAGACACCAACCTAAACAAATAAAAAAAAACATCAACAGGTACAACAGACTGAGGTGAGAAATACAAAGGTAAGGTATGTAACACAGATGTATTTGCTGGCATCTGAATGATGTGCCTGAAGGGTACTCTACATTCTGTGAACACTCCTTATGTGGTAGCAGTCCATATCTATATGTATATGCAGATGTGCATAGGGCAAGGGACATACTGCAACTGTTAGTGAAGGCTGGACATATATATGTATTTGAAGGTTGCTATGTGCACATATCTATGTAGGTTGTAGCGTGTGGCATTGAAAACAGCAAGCAGTGCAGGTATATGTCATGTGGTGGTTAAATGCTGTGGGACTGAGTTACAGCCAGTGAGATCTGCTACAGCTATATGGCCTGAGGACAGCAAAATGCATTATGCACAACACTGTGCAATATTATTACATAATTGTATGTCTCATAACTGTTCCATAATTGATATTCCCACCATGAAAGGTGGCCAGTATATCTGCATATATGTGCATGTATATGTACAGCAGTGGCTGTTTACAAGTATGTGTATATATATATATATATATATATATATATATATATATATATATATATGTATATAGATATATATATAGATATGTATATATAGAGTGATATATAAATATATATGTATATAAATATATATATATATATATATATATATATATATATATATATATATATATATAGTGAGAGAGGGAGACACAGGGTCAGACGTATTGCAACAGGTGCCTGGTGACCAAGGCATGGACTGAATACCAGTGTTGATACTGCAGTGCCATACCCCATTCCAAAACACTTTACCCACCAACTACCAGATAGGTGGTTGCCTGACTAACACTGAAGGTGTCAGAAGGGAACATGGGACACAGGTGGACAGTAGCCTCCCCTTTGATATTCACAGTGCCACACTAGTCTTGTATCTGTATACGTGGTACGTGTAATCACAAACAATGTGTCATGTACGGAAATATAGGTCAGTGTTCCCCTGTACTCATCACAATGCCCCATGTGGTATGTACCTCACATGACAACTACAGCAAGTGGAAAGGCCACAGACATACCTCACAAAGGGTAATACTGCCCTGAAACACATACCCTATGCAGACTGACTCACATAACCACAGCTACAGTGCGTTGTATACCGGCCACCCAGAGGTTACCTCTGCCAAACATACAGAGGTATGCCACACCCATAGCAGTCAGACAACCACCATGTCAATACCTCACAATCCCACCAGGCTACACGGCCTAGGTCCCTAGTCCCTGCAACCTCACTAAACAGCACATGCTGGAGGGATAGGCTCCTATTGGCAAATATGCCATACTCTGGAGTAAACCACCCAGCATGAACAAACAAGGCTCCTCAGTAGCAGATGTCAGACATACACCTGATGATTGTCTGGGGGATTGGTAACACACCCTGGGAATCACCTCTGTGTATCCAGTTGACAGGAGGAAGTGAAATCTAATTACATGTGTGTCACAGGCCAGGGTAGCATATGGCTAGGCTGCTGTAGGCCCCAAGGACAATAGCGTATTACCTACTTATGACAGAATGCACACAGACATGTACACAGTGCAATACCTGCTATGTGAGGTGGAATGAGTGTGACAGTGAATGTGTGCAAGGTCTGTGACAGTGTGATAGCTTTGTGTGAGGTTGTTTCTGTCATGGTTGTTTGTGTCCTAAGTGTGAGGCCAGAGAAAGATGTGTCAGTTTTTGGTATGCAGACATAGTAGGATGGTATATGTTGTGACGTAGTTCCTTGTGTACGACTGTGGTGTCCCATCATAGGCTGAAGCAATACATGTATGCTCAGTAAGTGGTACTGCTGGTGAATCCAGCCAGTATTTGAACTGTTGTACCACCTGAAGCTGTAGGCCAAAACAGCACAGTATAGTATATGTTCACATTCCCTGGTAACACTGTCTTGTGCGTTTCCTGCAGTCTGCACAGATTACATTCCTCAGGCATAGGTATCTGTAAGTAGGGGCATAAGGTACATAGCAAATGCTCATCTGTGTTAGCATACATTTGAGTGTTGTATGAATGTCTGATGTATATGTAATAATGCCTGTACCATGTCCGCAATCACATGTGTGATGCAGGGTTTGCGTGTGTACCTAGCAACATGTATACTCTGTTACAGCAGTATGCCAGCTATGTTAAAAACTGTGCATATATGTTAGGTATGGGTATGGCATCAACGACTAGGGTGGTTTACTGGTTATACTGTAACTGTACTTCACATTCATTGCAATGGACGACATATTTCTGCATGCATTAGCTTGATATGTACCCCCTTGGCAAGGCTGTGCACTGGATCCCAAACAGTGAGCCGAGTACTGGTGTATACTGGTGTGTCATATGGAGTGTGGCAGGCACTGTCAGCCAGTTGTGGGCTGAGCACTGATATGTGGTATTGAATGTGTGTATCCTCTGACAGATGAACAGATGCTATATATGGCAGTTAACTGATATCTGTACTGTATAATGTTAAGTGTGCCACATGACTTGCTCACACATATCGTTTACTTGTCTTCCAGGCTTATGGCTCATCACAGGAACCCCTGCTACACAGCTGCAGAGGAACAGGAAATCCACCACAGCCTGGTTCAGCACTATACCCTGCTGTTTTCAAGGGCCAGCCAGCACCAGCAGGAGAGTACTGCACTGTGGCAAGAACTTGTTCGTTGGGTAAATGACATAGGCATGCATAACCAGATATATGAGCAGGTACGCCATTACTGCAGTGATTTAATTAGACATGTCCGGCGGCATGCTTCTGATATCCACAGACAACAGCTTGCCACAGGTGGTGGGGTGGCCATACATTCCCCCCTCACCAGAGTGGAGGAACTGCTGCTAAGTGTGGTGGCTGCTGGCCTACAGCAGCAACAATATCACACATGTGTCATCATGGAGGCTGGAGCCACCCAGCATAGTGACATGAAGCATGCAGGTAACATGCCCTAGATGTAGACTACTGTTACCTGTATTGTTAGATTATGCATGTGTGAGATGTGTACTGTGTTTAGCAGTTGTGCTGCCTATTGTGTGCAATACTGATAATTTGAATAGTATCTGTACACCTATGCCTGTTGTTCTACTGTAGTTTAGCACACTCACAGTAGCAATGCCACAGTTGTGGCCACTGACAAACTGTGTTATATTCTTGCAGGTCCCTCTGGTGTGACAGCAGGGCAGACGTTACATGCTGGTGAGTGTGTTAACACTTTAAACTTGGTATTGAACTGTGCATGTCATAGGTGAGATGTAGGCCATGTACACATAACACACCTACGCATAATGCACGCTGTGCATGTTTGCTGTGAGACATGAAACATCTCAGTAATGTCAGTAGCTGCCTCAATCAAATGCAATGCACAGAGCATCAGACACAAATGTGGCAACACTGTACTGCACATTAGATAGGCATAGTTGGCACACATGTACACAACATAACACGTTTGTCATACGCAGTACAGCTCAACATGCTACACATAGTGTAACCGGACACCTGCTGCCAGGTCACACTTCAGTATCCCACATGTCATCCATACACCACACATACCATACCTGAGGGGTAGGGGCCTAGCATGGGGCTGTGCAACACTCCTCAACACATGACACAGTAATGTTAGGCAATGCTCCCTATTGGACACCTCACACACCCTTGTGCAATGTGGCTGTGTAATTGTGAACTTAGCCACGGCACTGTGGTTCAGGTACAGCATGCTAGGCGGTGGTCTAGCACACTTTAGTGGCCTTGAGTGACCACATGATGCATGATGATAATGGCTAATGGTACTACACCCCATACTGTTACAATGGCCATGTCCAGGATTGGTATCCCATCACGTATACATGCACCACTCATCCCGTGTGTGTATATAGCATGCATGTGCTACACCTGTGTCCACAATTATCTGCTACAGACACAGACACTGCAATCAGACATGTAAATCCATGTGACACACAGATAACACACGCAGTCATGGTATGTATACCTGTGTGTGATGGTGCACAGGAAATTGCAGAGCTTATAATACTTGCACAGAAATGTCGTGTCCTTGTACACATTGTGTTCCAGGGTGTAGGCAGTCACTGAACATGTGCACACATGCACCACAGACATGTACACTGTCATTAACTATGGCTGTCTACACTCACACTGCATTTTGATCAACACTTATTCTGCATGCTGACACGTGTGTGTGACTGTTTGCCTTGTGATACTGTCACCCACCTTCAACCAGTATTGAGTATGATTTGGATTTCTGTTGTGTGTGTGCATCTGCTGTAGTGAGGAGTGTGCATGTGTTCCTGTGTTCCTGTGTGCATGTGTTCCTGTTTGCCTGTGTGTGTGTGTGTGTGTGCGTGTGTGCGTGTGTGCATGTGTGCATGTGCAGACCGTAACGTGTGTTTCCTGTCTTCCTCTCACAGGTGCTGAGGTAGGGCTTGGCGAAAGCAGCAGGTGACCTGAAGCCACTGCCATGGATAGTGGTGATGATGAGACATGTATTTTGGCACAGTGAGATTTGACAGGGTCTTTCGTTGGTCCACCAATCGACAGTACACAGCGTTCAAGCCCATCTATGTGCACACTCATACTGCCATTACATCCCTCACCACCAATGGCCATAGGGGAGGGACAGCATACAGTTGGCATTGACCAGGAGAGTGCGGTACCCATGGCATGTGCATCCCCTCACAGCAGCCATAGCCATAGACCCGGAACGGTACCACATAGCCGGAGGTCCAGGGGTTCCCGGGGGAGCACCCCTGGACGTATTGCCCCTGGCAAATGTGCCCTCACAGGTCTTACGATGACCACTATGTTCTGGGCTGTAATGCAGGCTCAGGCATGTATGGAATGGTACACCAGGCAGGGACTTAGGGTGCAGAGAGCACATAACACTGCTATCAATGACAGCATCCGTGACCTTGCCGGTGCCATCAGGACATACATCGAGTTCATTGATAGACGTTGGGGGAGATAATAGATGCCCTCCACAACATGTCTTCCTCAAGCCAGGTCCGTGCAGGATGGTTGTGTCGTCGACATGGATGCATGCCAGCAACAGCAACAGCTGGCAGTGGTCGTGGACGGCCCACAGCTCACAGCCACTCCCGTACTGGCTGGCCTGTTCATTGTCCATCCCAGTAGACCACGTGCACGTGGCTCTGGCCAGTCCCAGCAGGGACTTGGGTCCAGTCATCATACCTCTGCCTCTGATGATAGTACCCAGTCAGGGTTGGTACCCGATACCATCCGTAGCACCCCTGCCAGGCACAGGTACTGTGTCCATGGCCAGAGACAGTAATCTGTACAGCTAAGCAGGTACAGTCTGTGGCTGTCCCACAAACCACCGTATATGGCATCCACATGGTGGAGCTGTGTGCATGCAGACACACACACATTAAGCAAACAACTAGAGCTCACACATACACACACACATTACATCAACATTGGCCCATGCTGTACTGTTGTCCCACACACACACACACACACACACACACACACACACACACACACACACACACACACACACACACACACACACACACACACACACACACACACACACACACACACACACACACAAACATGTCGATTGGATGGGTCAATGTTAGGCTCTGGCAAACAACAAAACGCCCTGTGCATATGATGATACCTGTGCCACCTCCTGTCATCTGCATTATCAACAGAGGGACAGGCTATCATGGTACTGTTGCACAGGGTGACACTATAGCACTGTAGCAATAATAGCGAGTTGTCAACAAGGAAGTCTAACTACATCCTTGTAGGTATATCTGAGCAGACATCATGCATCAAAGCTCTGATTGTCAATGTAGCATTGTTTACACCACTGTTAGGTCTGAGTATGTATTATCCACCCATGTGCCACTTGACTGATGTGTTATGTGTTGCCAGCATGTGTTAGCGAGTGAACAGTACGTGTGTGATGTGTGCAGTACAGATTAGCAAGTGTACATCTGTGAACATGGTGGGTGCGCACTGTCTGGATGTACGTGCATAGTGGACACATGGGATGTGTGGCATACCCTGTCGTATACATTATTAACATCCAATTGCATCTTTCAATGCCAGTATGCATTCTACTACAGTTATGTACTAACATGGGTAGACGTGTGTATGACATGGTTTGACAATATGCTGCGGGTGATACCATTAATATCAGTCAATGATTTGCAGTCTGGTAGCATACACAACCTCAACAGCATGACTATAAGCAATCATTGGATGATGTCCTGACAAATGACACACAGTAGTAGGGAACCCAGTATCAATTGGATCCTTCCGGTGCTACACTATAACACTAACCAGTGGTGATGACCGCCACCCATTACTGTGACCACACCTGTGTGTCATATAGCCCCCTTAGGTACATGCAGACACACTAGGGATGTGTCCATCCAAATCTGGGAATGCATGGAATGGTCTACAATGCATTCCCTGGATGGGACACATATCCTACACAAGGGTATCATACAGACAGATACCTGTTGTGTGATACATGCTGTATAGCAGTAAGCTGACTATGGCATAGTCATCCTCATGTACTATACATACTATCCCATCAGTACCACACCGGTGGTAGCCCTCAATATGTATGTCGGGTATCATTGTGTACATACAGACCCATGTTATGTCATGTGTCCCTTGGTATCCACATATCCATAGGTATTGTGGAGTCCCAATGTGTATCACAGACATTAGAGGCCTGAATGCATATCCACAAGCCAGTCATACACCTATAAAGACTGTCCATTCTTGGCAGACTTTGTTGTGTATGACCATGTCTGACATATACCCCAGATATATACCCTCACTAACACTACTCTTAAGTAACTGTCATGGGTGTGTGTGCCACAGATGACCTTGGCCACAGAACACGACAGTGGACGGCCATGTCACATACATACATATGTGACCTACGATCTGAGTAGCAGCGGCACAACCTGTCAATGGAAACAAATGTATTCATGTAGTATGCAGGCTTCACACATATGTACTGATTGAGGGGACATGTACACATATATATTTGCCACGCAGATACCTGATGTCTGCAATGCACTTACTGTTGTCATCATACTATGTCATACCATAGTAAAAGCAAAACCCACACTGTGTTGACCAACAGTGACATACTCACAGTCAGCATTTGCAGGATTCAAACCCCTACCTAACTATGTTATGATACTAGGTTGAAACGCATTAACATGGCACACTATTTGCTTTACTGGCTGGTTTCTCTTCTCCTGCTGTATTTGTAGGATGGTGACATCATCAGACTTTCCAAAGAGGAATGCACCTCCTTTACTGAGTTTTCCCAGTCTCCAAAAAGGAACACCTCTCAAAGGAAACTGCACACATACACCCCCCCCCTACACACACACACACTTTGCAGGATTCAAACCCCTACCTAGCTAAGTTATGAAACTGGAAAGCAACGCATTAACACGGCATGCTATCTGCTTTACTGGCTGGTTTCCCTTCTCCTGCTGTATTTATAGGATGGTGACATCATCAGACTGGACATGGTGATGTGTGTACACTTTGTTTTATGCCATTCCAGGAATGATCCATGTGGGTCAGCAGGTGTCAACAGCTTGAACATGACCTCAGTATCCTTACCTTGTGTGATCTATCTGTGGACACATTGACATTCCGTCATATATCAACACATATTTATGCACAGCTTCTTGGTTTTGTGGATACTACATGTGTCTGGGATGTTGATAAAGGGCTATTCAAAGTCTATGTGACACATGTGTAGATGTGTTCATTGATGTATGTCCTGGGTAACTGCATTGCAAACAGTCTAGCATGTTTGGGAGCCATGATCTGCACATGAACATACCACAGTTGGTAGGGTTGTGTGTGTGTCAGCTTCCAATAGCTCTGTTTATGACTGCAACCATGATGGACTCCATGACCTTGCAGATCAGACCTCATAGGCGTACTGGACTTGACTTCCCATGGTGTGTTTTGGGGAGTGCCATATGTAGCTGTGACACATTCAACGGTTCCACATCCTGTGTAGGGGGTGTGGCTCAGCTGACTGTTCAGGCGCATGATCTGTTTGTTCTGTAGTTTGTGCATGACACATATTGGGAATCAATGTATTCCACCTGCTGCCATGCTTTTGGCAGTGGGGGTACTGCTCATCCATTCTACATGTGATATCTCCTGGTATGATGATGTGGACTATTGTCAGTGGGGGATGGGTATGTACATATGGGCCTGTCTGTCATGATGTCGGCATTGACACTCAGGTACAGTTGGCCCTGACTCAGGACATATATGTGTGTATATTGATATTTATGACATAGCTGAAGGAGGTGTCATGATTCAGTCTGGACTCCTTCTTAGCTCCTCTTTACAAAACACTAACGAACATGAGCACTAATCCCTGTTATACTCTTTTACATGCTTAATACCCTACTGATCCTTTGTGATCAGGCTACAGAGTATGTCATGGTAATATCCTGGCATGTCCAGGGGTCGGTTTTGTGTGTACTCTTCAGTCCAGCTGGTGGATATTGTGATATTGACACAATGTCACATCTGCCTCATGTACACAGATAACCCTCTCCTCCTGCCGACAAACTCAGATATATGTGTGAGATGCACCTATATAGAGATACAGGGAGCTGAACTCTCTCGATCCATGACTGGCACAGTCTATCAGGTGGTGAAGGTAACCACACACACCACATATCAGTCTCACATATCCTCTAGCAACAGCACTCAAACCACATTAGCACACATTGACATACTCAGATGCTGTAAATGTACTCTACCTAAGCAGCAGAGACCTGCAAAGCAGACACACGCACACACCTGCTACCCCACTACAATACCCACATATCACTAAGTTCACAATGTCAGTGTGCCATACAGTCACTGCCCTTCGGGCTAAACAACACACCTAATACACTTGTAATAGGCGACACTTATGTTCAGACACACTGACGTACCACTCAACAGCCCTGACAAGGGAATAGTTACTTTGGGCTGTCTGTTGGGTGCCAGGATCTGCCGCATAATACAGGCAGTCAGGTCACTCCAAAGCAAGTACAAGACTGGCACCATCATTGTCCATGCTGGTGTGTGTAACCTCAGACGTTACTCCCTGGACTACATGACATGATACATGGAGGTACGCTCTGATCATGTAGCCCAGGCCAGTATGACCCTGACCTTGTCTAGCATCTTACACCCACCAATTATGATGTCACAGTATATGGACACACATATCACATTTAACAGTTGGCTAACAAATTTGTTTCATTCATAGGGGATACAGTGTCTGTCAGCGTATGGTGACATGCTCAACATGCCACGTAGCTTCACTATGGACAGCTTTCACCTGTCACCCTTGGACTTTGGTATGCTGGCTAAGGCTCTTGCTACCACCAGAGTGCCTTTTTTAAGCAGGGCTCAGAAGACAAACCCACCTCCATAGACATTACAGGTTAAATGAAACTAAGGGTAATGCTGCTCAACAACAGTTGTGTTAACCTCATATTGTGGCCACTCAGGACTCTCCTCAGTTTGGAGGAGAGCAATATCTGTGCACTGACAGACACCTGGTTCAGGCTCGCTTATGCACACCAGCACTACCAGGTTATGTTTCATACCATGCTGTCTGACAACAAGACTTGGAACAGACAACACAACTAGGGGGAGTATTCCTATACATCACATTTACACACACCTCCAGGTTAGTAGCACTGCACAAAGCATCACAGACCATACATATACAACTACCATTGTGCAATACTGCCTTTCAGTTTGTTGCCTGCTACAGAACACACTCCCAAACTCAGGAACCACACTCGGCTTTTGTGGGAACTATGAAGAATATGGTCTCCACAGACACCATTATATTGTGTGACTTCATATACACACATATTGACTGGGGATACTACTCTAGCCCCGACAACCTCACCCAACAGTCACTACAATTTGTAGACTCATATGCTTTGGCACAACCAGTCAGCACAGCCACAAGGGGGGAATACATATTGGACCTGCTCATCACCAACATGGGGACTCTATGTTCCACACCAGCGATAGACCCCTCATTGGTAAGGTCAGAACATACATGTATCTCACAGGACATACATATACCCTCCACACACCCATCCTGGGTAATCTTGGTGAACTTCTCATTTCACCGAAGCAAGGTGGTATCCTTCAGAGACCCTGAGACAGTGGCACCACTGCATCCTTTACATACACATTCTATGGACACCTAGTGGACTGCATGGATTGTGCTATCCCAAATAACAACAAGACCCGCTACTACAATGGCAGGGGACCTGTCTGGTAGACCCCAGCCATTAATAAGCTGTACAACATCAGGAGGACTCTACTACATGATAGAGCACAATCCCAGACTGGGAAGGCATCTGTGATCTGTACTAGCAGACAGCTACAATCACTCATGGACTTTTCTAAGGGCCGCTTCTACCAGACAATTGCACCTGACACATAGGACTATCACACGGCCTTCTTCAGTTATGTCAGGAACCTGGGTGGACACTCACTGATATGCTGTGAGTTACTGCATACTGACTAAATCTACCCTGAACCCACTGGCATTGCCTACATCCTGGCAAACAGGTTCAGTGCAGATGTCTCCCACCCATCCCCCCTAAGGAGCAACTATCCATCCCATCAGAGTATAACCTCCCTGACATCACACAGTAACAGGTGAGTGCTGCCCTCCCCACAGCGTACATCACAGTATCAATGTGACCAGATGGTGTCCCAGCCTGTATCATACACGAGCATCATAACAAACGCAACCCTCACATTACATCACTGTTCAATATCGGAGTTACCACAGGATATGTACCCAAGGAATGGTGTACTGCGACAGTGGTCCCACTCCACAGAGTTGGTGCCACAACGGACCACAGACAATATTGCCCTATTAGCCTATGTAGCCTGTTCTGCAAAGCTATGGAGCATATTGTCATAGGACTCCTACACATAGACATCGGGAACCTACAGACACTGTGTCCTACTCATTTCAGCATTGTTGTGGACAGATCTTGCCTCTTGAACCTGTAGGCATTCTTTAAATGGCTAACAGGTCTATTGACATAGGGATGGCTATCCACACAGCCTACCTGAACCTTGCAAAACCATTCAACACAATAACCCACTGGGCCATTATGCATAGGCTCACCAGCATCGATTTGGACACATATCTCACACAATTGATTGATACCTAGATCAGGGATAGCACCCACATGGTCAGGATTGCAGGTGCCATGTCTGACTATACACCAGTTACACATGGCATCCCACACAGCTTGGTCCTGGGATCTCTCTTGTTCAGTGTATATTTGTCTTACGTACAGGCTATCACAGGGGGAATATGGCTGAACATGTTTGCACTTGACTGCAAACTGGGTGCCATGATCAACTCTCCAGCTGCCACATGCATACTCAATCAGGGTCTCACAGAGATGGATGACTGGTGCCTGAGCCATGGCCTACAGCTAAATGCCATTAGTTGCATAGTCATCCCCTTTGGGAGTAACAACATGCCCACACATTACCGCATAGGTAGTACTTCATTACATACGGTAGGAGCTGTTAAGGGTTTGGGGACATCACTTGTTCGTACTGTCGCCTTTAACATTCACGTTGCCAAAGTGGGTGGACACACCTTCTATGTGTGCCACCGTATCCCATATGGTTTCACATCTAGATCAAGTGAGGTCATTGTGCCCCTATACTCATCACATCCATGCTTGGTTACAATGCCACATTTGGGGTGTACCTTACCGGATACCTGCAGCAACTATACTGGCCACGGACGGTCCTCACCAAGCAGATCTAGGGACTCACACAGATGCCCTGCATAGTTCAGATGCAGTAACTCCAGCTCTACTCAGTCGCTTACCACCTACTCAGATATGATGTGTGCCTGTTGTTTACAGCTATACCCAAACCAGAATTACTGGACACGCTCCACCTCAGGATATCCAACTCCCTTGGAGCTACACACTGCAGGGACGTATACCTCAACACAGATGTTAATAGGACATTGTGGAGGGATAGATTCTTATCCCAGAGGCTCCACTCACTACAGGATGTAATCCCAGTTTCACATAGGCAGAGCCACCCACTGACCACCTACTGGAGACATCTTGACGACTGTATAGGTGATTGTATATTTACCCCTGGGATATCTTCTGTGTCCTTGCTAGACAGAAGCAGACTAGCATAAATGTACATGAGCTATCTTGTGTGACCTACTATTCACTCACACAGTGTAGTAATCTGACAGGGTTGCGAATGCCAAACACACTCTGGCTAGGCTTGTATATGCCCTAGGGCAGATAGCCTAGTATCGACCTCTGAACCTATGTTAATGTTCAAGATGCACAATGTTTATTGCTGATACTGTTTGCAGGTCTTTATCATCTTTGCTTTACCAGTTTCCATGAAGAACTTCAGTATCTGCATAACATATTTGATTATGACAGGGTTCCACTATATTATAGATGTGTCTGTTGTCATATAATTGTGTGCACAGGGCAGATTGCTGTATAGTGACTGGTTCCTGGGTTAACACATGCAACTGCCAGATATGCGTGGCCCACTGCTGTACTCAGACATGGCCTAAATGTGTGAGCATGCCCAGTTCTGACATTGCATGTTTTGTTGCCTGACATTTGTCTCATTTATTCAAGTGTGTGAGCATGCCCAGTGTGACCCTTCAGTATGTTGCTATCTGAGGTCCACTACAGTTGCTGATGTATGTGAACATGACCAATATTAACATTTATACTGTGTGTGTTGGAAGTCAGGTTCTGTTCTCACTGCAGGACTCACCTTTGTGTCATAACTCAACAAGGATTATGCTGTGCCTGCAGGGTTTCCATGGAATACTTTGCATAGACTCATCAACATTCCGTCATACAGGTGGACCACTGCAATACTGTCATGGTTTAGTGGTTCAGTACGTTGGCTATGGTGCACAGTATCCTGGGTTCGAGGCCCATCCCTGCTTTATATTTTCATACTGAGCAGACCACACTGCTTAAGGAACTGTTAAGCAAATATGAGATGTTGGCTTTTGTTCAGCTATGCCCTACTTAGAACAGGCTTGTCCGACATTGCTCAATATTCACCAACATTGCTGGATGTTGCCCACTATTGCTGAACATTGACCACAGTTGTGCTAGTTGGTGCGATTTTGTTTGCATATACTACATGGTGGCAATTGCTGTTTAGCACTGCTTTATATTGCTTAACACATGGCATTCATGCCTTAGGTGGTGCTGCAGGGCTGCCTATGTCGGATGCACATACTACACTCCCTGCACATGTTTGGAAGAAGGTAGTGTCAACTTAGGCATCCCTTTTACTTTATGTGCGAGTCAGAGAGGGGTATCATTTCCAGAGTTCCTACTGAGCCAGTGTATGTGCTATGCGTTGCCTCTTTGCCAAGGCCAAAGCATACTGGGCACGCCTCCTTCTGCCTACTGGGGAAGGCTCAGGTTCCTTCTCCTCTGAGTCACGCTCTGCCTGTGATGGCCTTGGCAATGGTGGGGGGCTGTTTGGCCCAGGCCTATGCTGGTCCTGCTGCAGCTGTTTTCGCAGGATAATATTATGTAGCATAGCATATACCATGACAATTTGGGTACATGTAGTTGGTGAGTACTGCAAGGCTCCACCAGATGTGTCCAGGCACCGGAACCCTGACTTGAGCAGCCCAAACACATGCTCTATTACATTATGTGTTTGTGTGTGTGCCTCATTATGGCATTCCTGTTCAGGTGTGTGCGCGTTTCTGATGGGTGTCATCAGCCATGGCTCCAGTGCATAGCCAGCATCCCCCACTAGGTGACCATGTGGGATGTCCTCTTTAGCAAATGTCTGGTACAGCTGCTTCAGATGCCAGATATGGGAATCATGGTAGCTTCCAGAGCAGCCTGTACACACATTCAGTATTATGCCCCGGGCATCAAACACAACCTGGCAGTTGATGGAGGGGAAGCCCTTGCGGTTGAAGTAGACCGTACCCCGCTCGCCGGCTGGTGCTTTGATGTGTATGTGCGTGCAGTCTATTGCACCCACTACCTCAGGGTATTCCGCTATTTGCTGGAAGAGATGCATATTGCTGGCCAATACCTTACAGGAATCGGGGAAATATACATGATCACCAACATGTGCTGACATGGCATCCAGGAACTGGTGTAGTACCCTGGATGCTGATGCCTGTGATATCCCCATCATATCACCAGTTGGTCTCTGGAAGGTACCTGTTGCTAATATTCTTAGGCCATCACATACCTTGGTTTCTACTGGGATGGGTTCCCCTCTGTTGGTTCTGTGTGTGAGGCGTGGCCTGCACAGCTCAACAATTTGCTGCAGGAGGTCTCTGTCCACTCTATAGCGCTCCACTATCTCCAGCTCATGTAGTCCCTGGTAGGTTACCCTGGGCTTGTACACTCTTCTCCGTCTCCTCACTGTGGGTTGTCCAGCAGCATTTCCATTGTCACCACCCTCAGCATGTTGCATATGTCGCCTTATAACAACAATGGCAGCCCCTAACATTTCTTTGTCTCAGTAAAGCTTTTTCAGTTTTCACTTCTATTAGCTTACTGCAGTGTCTCTTGTGAGAAACATAATGGACTGTTGTTTGCAGAGTTTTAAGTGCTAGGCTGGGCTGGGCTAGTGTACTGCCTGTGTAATTGCCTGATTCTGATTGTTTTCACCTGCTATCTCTGTTAGTACTCCCTGGTAGCTTCCAACTATTTGTTGTGCTTCCTTTTTCCTTTCTGTTTCCTCAGGGGGGGAGCGCCGCGCACACAAGCACAAACACACTCACAGCAGCTCACACGTGCACACACATGCTTACATGGACTAAAACTTGCTTATTCAGGTTAAAACGCATGCACACCAGTGCAAACGCACTTACAACTCTTTAAACAGCCTTATATATGCTTACTCCTGCTTAAACACGTGCACTCACGCTTACACGCGAGCACTCTGTCTTACTTGGGTTTACAGGCATGCACACGCGCACATGCATGCTCAGCAAGAAACGTTGGTGTTATCCATGGTTTACACCTTCCATTTCTTGGCTTTCCCTAGCCTACCTGTTGACACACCTCTTTCCATGATGTCTAAATGACAGCGGATACATGCCACTCTGCTCCAATGAGCGTCACTTCTTTCATACATACCCCCCTCGTGATGCCACCTATCTTCTACTCTGTTATTCCCCATATCCTACTCCTACACTCCACTGACTGTGCTCATTTGCTATGTAAACTAGTGATTCACTATCCTAACACTCATTTACATAGGATTGCCTACTAATAATTGGTTACATGTCTTAGACTGAGCTTCCCCCCTTAGCAACCTCTACTTTGTGGCCATGTTGTCTTCAACCTGCCATTCCCCTTGCATTGTACATTACCACTTTCAATAAAATCCACATTTGTGGGTTTTAATTTGTAGTATTCTGGTTTTTAGAGCGCAGCCCGTTTGTGCGGCGCTACACTTAAACATCGGAAATTGGCGAAAAAAAATTTTTTATTTTTATTTTGCATCAGGGAACATTTCCAATGGCCGTATATTTGGCCATTGGCATGCTTCCTGCACTGGATGCAACCTTTATTTGGAGCTGTCATGGCTCCGTTTTGCTATTTGCAGAACGGTACTCAGTTGTCAACTGAGTACATTTCTCCAAATAACACTGCTCTTACTCGGACAGGTTCGGGTTTCCTGAATCACAAATCTACCTCATTTGCATGCCTTTCACCTGCAATTGAGGTGATTTGCATGTCCCAGCCCTGTCCGTGTAAGAGCCGTTTTAGGAGCTCTCTTACACGCTCCTACAGGCTGTTCCTGGATCGCTCGTTGGACATGATGGCTGCATGGAGTCTTACTCTACTCTTAGACTTTGTGCAAGCCATCGTGAATCCTGCCCCTTGTCTTTACTAATATGGGTGTATTATACACCATCCATTGCATATCATTATCCTTTGTAAGGTGTCACCATAAAACAGTTTTATTCAAAATAAAATTGAAACCAGAGACACCCTCTGCCGATGGTAGCTTTAGAAACTTCTGTAAGACAAACTATGAACTCTTATGCAATATTTTAGCAAACTTCAAGTCCTCACCACACCCTGAAAATTGTGTTGCTTATGCAAAATCATTCACTACCAAACTGTACCATCATGTAAACAGCTGCATAGATGCAGATGTTCCCTGCAGAAATAAGAGTTCCTGGTTAAATCCACCAAAGCCACATTTGAGAAGAAGATAGCCATCAAGCTAAAGATAATCACAAGGACTTTTTTAGTTATGTTCAAAATCTTAGGAGCACAATGCAGCATTGCACTAAACTGATTGCAATGATACTACCATTACTGGTAGCTGAAGATACAGTTAACCTACTGACTGATAAATCAGGCTCAAACATTACCCCTTTCTCCACGATCTATCTCACAAGAAATGCCTGAAACTGACACCCCCCTCCAACTATCACATGTGACCAAGTCCTAAAAGTGCTTTCAAGACTACAAATTATAACTATATCCCTAAATGTGAACAAGTACCTATTCATACCTTCCACCTCCTTATTCTCCCTACTTCACTCACTTCCTTACTTCAATTTCTCTCCCCTGACTCTCTTTCCTGATATGACATAACCCTACTTTTCTCTCAGTACATATTGCAATGCTTGTTTGTATTATACTAAATTACCATTAATTTCACTATAAACTGGATAACATTTCTCTAAATATTAAACCCTTGTCATACAAGCTGTAGCAATTCTTAAACAATGTTTCCACATTATGTCTAGTTTGGTATAGTTATTTAAACTGTAGATGTTTTGTATTATTTTTGAATTATTGTTTTTAATTTTTTTATAATACTAGAGAGCTACTCACTGAGATGAATAATTTGGACTTTACAGGTAATCAAATGCCAATAAATAAATAAATAAATACTACACCAACAGGTCCTACCAATATCCCCAAATGCATTCTGAATAGCCTGATGTACAATTTAGCTAAGCCCCTGACAACACTGTTTAACTTCAGCCTCAACACATGCTTTGTACCAAGCGAGTGGAGAGCAGCAAGTTATCCTCATGCACAAGGGAGGAGCCCCCAATGATCCTGGCAATTACAGACCAATACATCTACCAGTCTAATATATAAAGCCATGAAAGGATTATCATGGAGTTAATCAATAAGTACATAGAGAATCTCAGAACACTGGATCCTTCTCAGTTCAGATTTGTCAAATGCAGGTCATGTTTAATCAGCCTGGTGGACTTCTCTGAAAGAGTGACCAAGGCAATGGATGAAGATAGAACAGTGCACACCACCTACTTTGACCTGGCTAAGGCATTTGACACAATCCCCCACTTGACATAATAGAAAAGGTAAGCAAACTAGGAATAAACCCCTGCATCACCCACTGGATTGCCAACTGGCTCAAGGAAAGAATGCAACAGATCAAAATAGGATAAGTTCCCACCACAAAAAGACCACTCGCCAAAGGAGTCCCCCAGGATTCAGTGCAGGGACCTCTCCTGTTTCGCATCTATTTTTCTGAAATTAATGCCAATATGAAAGGGCTCTGTCTGACTAAGTTTAAGGATGACTGCAAATTAGGTGCAATTATAGAATCCCCAAAAGACATAATCCTGCAGGAAGGATTGTCTCAAACAAATAACTGGTGATAGAATCACAGACTAAAGCTAATAGCTAAAAATGCTTTACCATATTCTTTGGTTAGATGGCTGTCCCATCTGGGAAACTGACACATTTTGAATACACCCTTAAGAGATGACCCTGTCATTCAGGATTTGGCAACTTATGTGAACAGTAACCTATCTTTTGTCTAATGTGTCCACTGTGGTGAGTAAGTTCTTCTACATTGCACAGCTTATTAACAAGGGGTATTACTTCTAGATCCAGGGATGTCTTTATCCCCCTCTACTCAGCCCTCATAAGGCCACTGATTGAGTATAACACCCCCTTTTGAATGTATCTAGCCAAACATGTGCAACAGTTAGAATGTCACAGTGATACCAAAAAGGATATTTGAATTGAACAATTTGCCATACATGGACCAACTGAAAGCCTTGTTGCTATGCTTGGTCTCTTACAAACTGCTAAGAGGTGAGATGCGTATTGTATACAAGATATCCCGTGACTCAACCTCGATGGACCTACTATACATCAGCAGATCAAGCAGCACTAGAAATTCTCAGTCCAAGGATCTAAATATCCTCTTCAAAATAATGATGTGGAGAGACAGGTATATCTCACAGAGGATACCACTGCTCCCTCATGTAAAATAAAGCTCATCTCTGTCTGTGTTCAAGTGTAAGTTGAATCTATGGACGGGAAATGGGAAAAGGAAATTTACCCCAAGCTGCCCCCTACTATGCTAATGGACAGAGACAGCTATTAAATGATATATACCCCACATGGGGCCTTATAAAATAATTATGGTATCATCTACTTTGTTACCACTGTGTGTAAATTGAATCAAGTCAATGAAGGGGTAATGGGAAATAAAATACTATATGGGTTGAGAAATTTGGCTAGGCTTAAAACTGTCCACAAGATTGTAACTTATGAACCTATGAACATTTGTAAGTATTGCTCTTATAAACATATAAAGTTGCTAGGATAAAAGTTTTTTTTTCATTAACATTCATTTTTCGGAGGGATAAGAAGTCTGAAACTCAAATGTCTGTTATTATCTAGTGACTTCATTCATCAGTAATTTGCAAGAAAACAATGGATTTTATAAGGAACACACCAAAAATAAGAGATAGAAATCTAGACATTCTGTGAAATTCTTGACAGCTGAAAAGTGTGGTAGGATATTAGCAGTACTGTACAGACTCTAACAACTATCTGTGTCCTCAGTATTCTGCTTGGTACTTTAATAATATACTCATTCATCTAAAAATTGTAATGTGATTAGGTAATTGGATATGACTTCCCTATGTTTTTTCCATGATGGTGGCCTTCAGTACCATTCTGCACATATTGTACTCTTCCACATTTTCATGTTCACCTGCATTATTTGGCATTTCTTTCATGTGAATTCCCAGATGTCATACTGGCAAACACACTTCAAGCTCAAGTCTCTGATAATATTTTCTGCTCTCTCAGGTGTGCCCCACTATCCTTGAATTTGGTTTATATGCCGAGTGACAAACCCATCTTCTGGAACTTCTTCACAATATCATTTAGAACAAATAAGACTTCACATGTGGCAGCACATATCCCTGTAGGGTCTCAGAATGAACACGCCTTTCTTGTAATAACATCATTTTACCTTTAACCTCTATCACCTTATCCTAAAATCTACATACATAGTCCACCTGAAATCTAAGCAAAGCATTAATAGCTTGTGTAGAACAGCATCCTGAGTCTTCATGAAATCTAACCAGATATCACCCACCAGTTCAGCGTGCCCCTCCCCCCAAATCCATATGTCGCTTCACTTTGTACTGTCTTACTTGAATATGTACTGCCGTGGGTTTTGTATTCACTGGCCTGCAAATACTGTTAATTCAGAAAGACTTTGTTGGCAGATTTTGCTCCCACTGCCTCCCAACTGTCAGCTCTCTGCGGGCCAATCGGCCTGCTTGTTCTTCATCGGGGGTGAGAGTCTACAGGAGAGGTCAGTATTAAGACAGTGATTGAAGTGGTTTGGGTTTACTGCCTTTAAGCTCCACCCTTCAGTGACTACCATGTGACAGTCAGTGGGTGGGAAATATAGTGGAAATTAGTGCTGAACTGCCCCTCACTTCTGCAAGGGCTGATAACAATGGGAGGCCTGGCCCACCAACAGAAGGAACCATATGGTGGTTTCCTGATATCTACTAGGGAAGACCAGCTAATGCACATATGCCTCTGGGCATGCGCAGTCTCTCCTCCACCAGGGTAAGAGGTGTGTTCTTTATGTCTGACATTGGCAACCTAGGTTTAGCAGCTGAACCTGAATGAAGAAGTGAGCTGAGCAGTCACTGGATTGCTCTTCTTTTTAACTGGGTGGGTGTGGGAACCCATGCAGCCACAGTGCATCTTGGGAATGACCAGGGAAAGACTGTAGTTGCAGCCTTATATTATTTGCGCAGATGTGGACATTTGGTGCAGATGTATGGCAGCATTTGTGCAGTGTTATTGTTACTGTCATGTGCCCACTGCGTATATGTCTCTCTGAGAAAGTAGGAAGAAATAATGAAAAATACCTACATCACCAGAGGCCAAAAATCATGTACCATCAGCCCTCATCATCTGGCTTTATTTATTTATTTAATTTTAAGCATGACAGACAACTGATCCACAAGGAACTTTTCAGATTCAGCCGAGGAGCACTTTTTGATTAAGGGATTTGCTGAGCTCCACATAGTAGGTAAAAAGAGGTTGAGGGAATTAATCCAGTACAACAGAAAGCAGCATATTGACAGCTGATAGCCTTAATCCTCTGTGCTAACAGCCAGATAGGCTTATTCCATTAAATTAAAAGATGGTTCCCTGCCTACAGTAGTAAAAGGCTGGAACTACAGATGGAGATGAAGCTGAAGTCTCTCAAGAAAGTCCAGAAAATAGAACATTTTGGAATTTAGGTGTAATAAAAACATTTTGGAAAAGAAAAATAACTGTATTTCCTTTCCCATCAGTTTAGTTGTGTGGCTTATAATTTTCAGTCTAATTTCTATTACAACCCTAGAGTTGCAAGAACAATCCACTAACTTTCATGTCTTTTAACATTTACCGGCCTGTTGCAGTGAACATTGCCATTTGATAGCCATGCAGTTGAAATACAAGACCTGTCTGGAATACAGTTAGTTACCATCCAGTGCACTAAATAATGGTATACAGTTAGTTACCATCCAGTGCACTAAATAATCTTGAATGTACTCTGTCTGAGTCCATTAACCTTGAATGTATCCAGTCTGATCTTATTATTAATTTTTCTTGGTACTCCACACTGACCACTCCCTTCCCTTTTAATTTCACAGTTCCTCTTACATTTTAACTGCGTGGCTAACAAATTGCTAGTTACCTTTCATCACTATATATACTCTTTATAGTCTGCATATGTGGGGAATGCATTAATCTCCTTGCTTTCCTCAATTAATTGGATATACTTCATTTCTTCTCATTTTTTTTGGTACTTCATTATTTTGTCTAAATGCTGTCTTCTACTTCTGTTTTTTTTTGGCAATAATAGGCCTGACTGAGATTAATCTTCAGCAGGTAGATGCATGCTCTTAATTTTCTGAAGTAAGACAACAAACAGCACAATAAGCATTTATTTTTCTTGCTGCAGTACTCCACTTTTTATTGATGTGCATGGTTTCTTTATTTCATTTATACTACCAAATCCTATTTCTGGAAATGGTCGTTAATGTGTGTGTGTGTGTGTGTGTGTGTGTGTGTGTGTGTGTGTGTGTGTGTGTGTGTGTGTGTGTGTGTGTGTGTGTGCATATCAATATGTGTGCATGTAGATATACTTGAACTAGCAAAGTGTCATTAAAGTATTTTATGCAGAATATCTATCTATCTATATATATATATATATATATATATATATATATATATATATATATATATATATATGTATATATATATATATATGGTTTGCTATCACATTGTCGATCGCACTATGTGCGATCAACCAGTGTGCGAAAATCAGGTAGCAGAACTGGAATTGTGATTACTGCATTGTTGAACCTTACAATAGCGAACATTTGCTATAGCAAGGATCAACAATGTAGTGCAGATTGCACTATAGTGGGGATCGGGAAATGTATGCTTTCCTCAGTGTAGTGCGATCTCGGAGTTTGTATATATAAGTAGGGGGGGGTGTGGGGGGCACAGGGGGGCTTGCCCCCCTGAAAAAACTGTCGTAGAATGTTGAGCAGATTTGAAGACGTACTACTCGGTCTTTCCTGTTTTGACTATGGCTGTTCGAAAATGTCGATTTGATGTCCATAAAAAACACCATGTGACAATTTTATTGTGCGGTCATCTGTGTTCCATACAAACGCGTTGGCCATATCATCTTCCGACTAATTTACACTCGGACATGTGATAGTAAACATATATATATATATATATATATATATATATATATATATATATATATATGTGTTTGCATACATATACATAGTATATGTAGCAGACATGACTGCATGTTTTGTCATTAGCTGTTAAGTCAACTGCATTTGATTGACTAAACAGATGGTTAGCAGGCATGCAAGATCGTACAGTTCACAGGGTTTGGGAAATATTCCCTTTCCTCCAGTTTTGTGCGATCTCAGAGTTAGTATATATAATTAGCAGGTGGTATGGGTGGTGAAAGGGTGCTAGTATCTTGAAAAAAAAAAGATTTTTTTAATGTTTTTCATTTGTTAGATTTTCCATGTGCTGAGGTTCTTTTTTGGAGCATGCATGCTGTTTTTGACCATATGTGGTTGATTTGCACACTCACACACATGCATACACATATGCACTCTATGCATACCATTGATTAGTTTATCACAATCTGTGTATCATCAAACAATTTTTACCACTGTGTGTTTAATCAATCACAGTAACTTAGCTATATTCAGAAAAAAAATGTGCACACTACACACACAAAATACATACTCGTGTCCCATATAAAGAATATCTGCCTTATTTAGAATAATAAAATAAATTTAAGGAGGAACTGAGATCTTGGGAGGGGGGATCAGACAGCTGATATATGAGGATGAGGGCATTGGGTTAGTGGTATCTTTTATTTAGTTTTACCTACTAAGGTAACTGTAATATCTCCACTCACCTGTATACAATGGGATGGATGAGGGAATGTAAGACGGGGGATTAGGTGATTGCTTACCTTCTTCCCTTTTGCTTTCCCCATGTTTTTCTATTACCCAGGTATGTTCAGACTTTGGCCCACTGGAGTGAGTAGTCTGGAACACTGGCCAGAGGCTGGTTTGTTTGGAAGAGTAACCGAGATCAAGCCGTCTGGATTACTGAACTAGTAAACTGGCATAGCAGAGTCATCTGAAGTGAGCAGTCAGTAACATTGTATGGCTTGCCTGACATGGGGGGATTCTAAGCAAAGCTTCAAACTGTTTCTTGTTTTCCAATAGTCTAGCTGTCACATCACAGTGTTAAATAAAATCTATCAGTTAGATGACTCTTTATTGTTTTGTAAGTTCTGGTGATGGTATGATGGTATACCAGTAAAGGAGCAAATTATGTCAAAATGCTCTGTCATAAAGGCATGCAGCAAGTTACTATTTATTATCCAAATACTTTCAGTAAAGCTTGGTTGCCAGTTATTTGGTGTGTGTGTGTGTGTGTGTGTGTGTGTGTGTGTGTATGTGTATAAATGTTAGTGTGGGTGTGAGTGCGTGTGAGTGTATAAATGTCGGTGTGGGTGTGGGTGTGTGTGTGTGTGTGTGTGTGTGTGTGTGTGTGTGTGTGTGTGTGTGTGTGTGAGACTGTGTGAGTGTGTGGCTGTGTGTGTGAGTGTGTGTGTGTGTGTGTGTGTGTGTGTGTGTGTGTGTATGTGCGTGTGTGTGTGAGTGTATAAATGTCGTGTGTGTGTGTGTGTGTGTGTAAATGTCAGTGTGGGTGTGAGTGTGTGTGTGTGTGTGTGTGTGTGTGTGTGTGTGTGTGTGTGTGTGTGTGTGTGTGTGTGTGTGTGTGAGCATGTTTGGGGAGTGGTAGGTCAGACTGATATAAATAAGGTATCTGTCACAAATGGTAAATCAGAAAATGGTACCGTTGGTGAAACAAACCTGGAATTAAAAATCTAAGCTAAATATTATTAAAATCACTAGAACACAACACTAAACTCTACTTCTGACAAATCTTAACATAGTTATTGCTGCACAACTGCAATAATATCAAGTACACAAAACATTAAAAAAGATTTTACTTTACAACAGTCAAAAGCTACCTGGGAGGCACCCTATTCATAAAAACCTACAGAATCTGTGTAAAGTCCTACTCAGCTGTTTAACTAAGAAATTAGAACATCCCAATAACATGCACTGGTAATAGTGTCCTACATTTAAAAAAATACAGAAAGAAATATGTAAATGGAATATATGGGTTTATTATGATGAATTGTATGCCATTTTAATTGACAGGTGATTAATCACAGATTAAAATCTAAACCACCAATAATATTGTGTAGCCAAACAGTATACACTCAAAATATTGCCCAACACTCCTAAACAATTCTTTTTGGGAGAGTGCAACCCAAACACCCGAGATTTCTATATATTCAAATTCCAAGATTGCATAGATTAGGAGAAAAGGGACAAGGTGGAAATAAAAATGAAATTCACCTCCACCCTCTTCTCTGAGTCTCACAAAGCCAAAGAGAAAACAAAACATGGGAGACACAGACAATTCCAGTGTACTGAATTATCAACCATAAGAACCCATTGATCTTTCTTTGATGACTTACTTTAGTAGTGCATAACAAACCAAAGATTTCCCAGAATGTGTGGTGGTCTTCTTTTTGATAAATGACAAATCCTATACTGTACGATAAGGAACTTTTTTTTGCTCATAGCTTTGCCATTTGTCACCTGTCACAAACTCTCATTCCTCATGTCATGCTGTCTTTGTCACTTCTGTGTGCATGTGTTTCTCTCGCTTTATATATGGGCATCACTGATGTGGTCGAATGGTGCCATCATCACACCAAAAAAAAAAAAAAAAAAGCTGGCACAGTTGATTGAAAATCAGCTGATCGAACATTGACATTTTTTGGTGTGAGATGGCAAACAGTGAGGTTCTTGGAGTCTGTCCCTTTCCCACTGTAGAGTGATCTTGGATTGTCAGTTATGTGAGTAAAGTAAAAAAAATTCTGTTTTATTGAAAATGCATTGGAAAATTATTATGGTACCCAGTGGTTAAAGGGCAAACTTTTTTAACAATAGCTTCTATCCTATTTGTAATAACAATACTGCATTTATTCCAAAGACAGGATTGTACTCTAAACTGGCCATAGCTGCGATGGTTTGTGTGATGCAGAAAAACTACTGCAGCAGGGCTAGCCACCCAGAAGTCTAAACCTTGGCTCTAGATGATTGTTGCTTTTGGTGTGACACTATGACCCCATAATGGGAAAACAGGTTATGGATGGGGATGGATGGATGGATTTTAAGTAAGGATAAAATCTGTGAAAAAAATTGTGACATTTAAGCTTTTTTAAATTATATTCTGTTATCTTTTATTTCTTTAAACTGGAAAATGTAGGGTGGTATTCATAGTTCTGAGGTTTGCACTTGTGTCACAGTTATTGTGAAAGAGACCTCTGCGCCTATATGCAAGTTCAGTAATCACAAGTTATTCACATTGAATAAGTAAATGTGAAGGCATTTAAAAAAAACACCGACTTGCATCAAATGCACCAAGCAGCTGAAGTTAATCCTTAAGTATTTATGAAGGAGCATATGAAAATTAAATCGCTCGTGCAATTACAAAAGTTTTCCGGTATTATGAATGAATGTGGTTATGTGCAAGCACACCCAAGTATTTAAAGCAAGCAGCACACAGTGCAGCTTTTATTATGAACTTACAACAATATAGAGTGGTTTTATATGTTTTATATAGGGGTATCCTTATTTGGACACCCTGTTGGTTTATTTACTGAGAGGAAGGGGAAGATAGGAAAGACTGAAAAAAGGGGACCTAGCAAAGTGGGAAACAGACAAGGAACACATCAGCAGAATTTTGCCAGAAGAGATAGAAGAGTTAGGGTACTATGTTTTTGGTGGGGGACAGACCACCCATTTTTTGTTTTTTCTTCCATGAGGGTAGTTTGAGTAGGAAGCATTTTAGGGTGTGTAGGAAAGTAGATTAGGGAAGGAGGGGGATGAAGAGGAGGAAATGAGGTCAAAAGGAATCCCTAGTCTACAGGACCTGAAACATTTCCACTGCCTGATGGGGTTGCAGTGGAGAACCCTAATTTTGTGGGGGCAGGGAACTGTGCTGGGGATGTGGTAAGCGCAGACCTGGATAGGGAGTCTTAAACGCACAGAAGGGCATCCTGGACAGGCTGGAGGTGTCTGTCCACTACCTGCTCCACCACATCCTCAACCAAGTCCCAAAGCCTGCAGTCTGTGAGGCTTGCCAGGCTGCCACATGCAAAAGTGCCTACAGGACCTGTGTCACTGCACTGACCTTGTGAGGATGTCCATGGATGTGCAGTTGTAGAAAAACATCCTGACCTAGGAGGAACACAATTGGGCTGCTTTTGTGGATTCTGAACATGTAGAAAAATTAAAGAAAAGGGAGATAGAGAAAATAAATAAAGACAAAGGAATGCTTAATTAAAATAAGAAAGAGAGAGAAAGGGTAGAGTGACAAACAACAAATGGACATGATAAATGCACTCATAATGTAATACATGAATGCAATTTTTATTAATAGTCATTGTTATTTCTATTAAGACTAGAGACAAATAAAAGAAAAAATTTGGGATATGGTTCCAGAAACACGACAACAACCACATATTGCTATCGAGTGAGTCTGACCTTTATATTTTCAATCCGTACCTCTTAGATTTTTGCAGACTGTCCAGCTTTTTGCTTCATATTTTTGGTCTGTTCCCCATAAAATTTGTGATTTTCTGGATTTTTGTGACAAATCAGTGATGATTGAATTCACTAAATAATGATAGGCATTTGGGTTTCAGACTTCATATCCTTCAGAAAATGCACAGTAACATAAATCCTTTTATTCAAGTAACTTTCTAAGTTTGTAAGAGCAATATTTCAAATGTGTCCCTGTTTGGGGCTTTGTCTCCCCGTTATTTTTGGCTTTGTCCAGCTTTTTTCAGGGCTAAGAGGTAAAGAGCTATTTCACAGTTTACTGATACTAATAATATATACTGGTGTAACATGAAAACAATAAAAATACATTTGAAATTTCTGGCTGATATGGACTGTGCTGCAATGGCTTACTTAAAGCACTTTATTTATCTTTGCACATGAATTACTTCTGCATTTAGAATTAGGAAATAAGTAAAAACATGAAAAACATATCTTTTGTTACTTAGCATTTTTAAATGAAATAATTATATATATTTTTGCATACTCACAAGCACCTTCAGTATGCCTCTTATGCCTCCTATTCTCCTCGGTTCTACTGTAAAACATCTCCTCTTCTGCTCCATAGAGACCAGAGACCACAGAGAAGATAGCTGCTTAACTATCTCAGATGTGTGTTTTACAATCCCCCGGATTTACTAAACTTCCATGCAGGACTAGTTTAGTCCTGCACGGAAGCGCCTGTTTAAGAGCAGGATGGTAGCATGCCATGCATAGTAATGAAGGCACACTGGCTGAGCTCCTAGGCTTACACATAGCGTGTACGAGTGCAGGGGGTGTGTCTGAGAGCAGAGCTCTCAGAATAAACACTCCCCTGCAATGTCGAACAGCAGAAGCTGTGAAGAAATGAGCGAGATCACTCACAGGTGTCCCATATCCTCACCAACAGACCCCCCCACGTGTACATCAGCAACAGGACATATAAAATAAAAGAAGAAAGCAATCTACAGATTTAAAACACTGATCAAAGCTAACCGTAGGTGCGCGGGTGTGCCCATTGCTTAGCTACGGTTAATGTAGCTGAAATAGCAAAAGGAGGATAAAAAGCAGGATATGTGCAAATGAAGCAGTACAGCAATATTGTAGTGGGCAGAGCGTTCGCCACATGAGCAGTCAATCCCGGTTTGAGTCCCACTGCAGTACATTCCATTTCCATGTCAAATACTGATATGATCAATATATTTAGTTGTATAACCTAATAAATAACATATATGTGCGAACTGGAGTAGGAAGCAGTGTAATGAATGATAACGTCATGCACTTGCCAAATCCACCAATCCCCTAAGAACCAATAGACTATTACTATCGAAAATAGAGCAGTAGTACAGATAAATAAGCATGACTAAGCAGGCGCAAGTCTGTTTGCATGATGGTAAGCAGTGCTTACACAGAGTAAGCAATAGTGAGGATAACCATGTGTAAGCAGATGTCACTGGAAGTTAGCAGTGCTTACCATCGTGCAAACATGCTGACAACAGCATAAAAGTGTTTTAACCACTCCGTATCCACCAGGCCCCGTTCTTGCTAGCAACAAATTAAACAGTCCCTGCAAGGCACGAACCCAGGAGCCTGCACACCACAGGCAATGTGATTTACACTAAGCCACCTCAGATATACATAACCCTGACATTTCCACAAACATAGCATCCAGCAATACCATTCAACATTACAGGATGAGTAGCTAAATATGCAGATGTATGTGTGTTTGTATATATATCTACAACTAAATAGATATATACCTCTCCCTCCCTGTATTACATATGTATACATATATATATATATATATATATATATATATATATATAATATATATATAAATATACACATATAGATATATACATATGCAGACATCCATACACCAATATGTCAGATATACATACAGCAATATATATATATATATATATATATATATATATATATATATATATATATATATATATATATATATATATATATATATATATATATATATATATATATATATGTGTGTGTGTGTGTGTGTGTGTGTGTGTGTGTGTGTTTGTGTGTGTGTGCATGCATATACACAGATATATATCTATGATATGAGACAGCACATAAGAATGACATATATGACCACAGGCACTGCCAATGGGGGTGAGGGGTCCCGATCAACATATGTGTTACATGTACCAATATCCCCCGCCACAGCCAAACAGGTGAAACATGCAAACACACACAAAGTAAACAAACCACTACTTTCCAAACCACAGGCAGGATACTACCAGTGGGAGAAACATTGTGGACCCGCTAAGTCTAATCTAGAAACAAAGACAAGAATGTCCCTTGCGGGACAACCCAAAAATCTTCAGGATATTTGGATTCCAGGCGTTATACCGAATTGTCACGGCAGGGCATGCATGTTCTCAGACTACAAGGTTGGGAAAGCCTGATGACCCATGGGTTAAGACAACATACATGAGGGGTCCCGAGAAGTGGAAAGTGGGCAGTGTGTAGTGGTGTGGCTAGACCCGACCTGCACCCAGAGAAAGGATGATTGCTGCAGAAGGGGAGCGGGTGGGGGGGGACAATGGGTATGAAATTATGGGTCGAGGCGTGCCAGGGTTGGATGGAGCAGTTCTAATCGGACCGCATTGTGGAGGTAAGCAATAGTGTGAACTGGGCTGAGCAGTCGCCTAATGACCAGGCATTCCCGGTACGAGTCCCTCTGCAGCACAGTCTATTTTAGATGGCAAAGCATATTATAACCAATAGTTTTGTTGCAAAACTTACTAAATAACATATATATATATATATTTATATATACACCACAAGAACGAAACCGCAAAAACACGAAAGTTCACATGCCCGACAAACCATAATCCCGACAGTTAACAAAACAAAAAGTTCGCTGTTCCACACAACACACACACAACACAAGCACACCAACAACCTAAAAAGCTACACTACACCTTACACACAACTATCTATGCACTAACCTTAACCCAAACCCTAACCCTAAGGTCCATCACTATCGCGCACTTACCTTACCCGCACCCTAACCCTAACTCACTTAATCCGCCTCTAACCCTCAAGTCCCAAACTATCAAACACTTACCTTACCCGCACCCTAACCCTAAGTCCCTCACTATCACACACTTACCTTACATGCACCCTAACCCTAAATCCCTCACTATTGCACACACACCTTACCTGCACCCTAACCCTAAATCCCTCACTATCGCACACTTACCTTACCCGCACCCTAACCCCAAGTCCCTCACTATCGCACACTCACCTTACCTGCACACTAACCCTAAATCCCTCACTATCGCATACTTACTGAGTCACGCTCACATGTTTCCCATGTCAGTGTTTTCGCTGTCGGGATTACAAGTTGTCAGTTATCTGCTCCATCGGTATTCTGGCGTTGGTGATGTGACTGTCAATCATCTGAGCTGTCGGTCTACCGTAGGGAACCTATATATATATATATATATATATATATATATATATATATATATATATATATATATATATATATACTGGATTACTGCATGAAATGCACATGTGAAGTATCAGTGTCATATTGAATAAGGCACTAGTAAGCAGATTTATGCACAAATAAGCAATAGTAAGCATATGTAAGCACTAGTAAGCGGGCTTCAGCCCATTTGTGTTGCAGTAAGCAATGACTACACCATTTCATAGTACTACCACTGCTCTTCTATCCTTCTCTGACAGTATCAATCATAACAAAAATAACAACACCCTCTCCTCAGCACTCTTTATTGACCTTTCCAAAGCTTTTGACATGGTCAACCATCATTTACTTATAAATGTACTAAGATCTTTTTCCCTAGATTCACTGGTTATTCAATGGTTCCAATCGTACCTTAACAACAGACAACAAGCAGTGCTTTGGGACAATAACCTATCTTTACATCTCCCTGTTACACTAGGAGTCCCTCAGGGCTCAATTCTTGGTCCCCTCCTATTCTCAATCTATATAAATGACCTTCATCTAGCAATTACTCAAGCTACCTGTATTCAATATGCAGATGATTCTACAATCATCTGCTCAGCTAAATCTTCATCTGAACTACAGTCCTTAACCCAGAGAATGTTTTCTGTAGTAGAAAACTGGTTTTTACAATGTTGCCTCCTCCTGAACCCCAAAAAGACAAAACTATTGCTCTTCACACCCACCCGCAAGTCCAGACCAATAAACTTCTCAGTCCTATCCAATAACGGTACCATTATATCTGCAGACCTAACCACTAAACTTCTAGGTATAACAATAGACACCAACCTTACCAATGAAACTCACATTAACAACACTATAAAAACTGTAAATAGGAAACTGGGCTCCCTGTATAGGATAAAGCCATTCCTTACTCCACAAGCCAGAACTTATATTGCCCATAGTCTCCACACTCCTCTATGCTTCATCCATATATACAAATCTGACTAAAAACAACCTCAACAAGCTGTCAGACTCTTATAATAACATAACTAGATTTGCCACATCTTCCTCTTTTAGGACCAACCACTGTCATAATCTGAAACAACTAGGCCGGCTTGAGCTACAAAACCAAATCCATTATAACCAGCTTACCATTGCCCATAAAACCCTCTTCCAACCAACTAGAACTCCAATACTATCAAACCTTTTCACCCCATATAAAAACCTTAATAACTTACGCTCATCCAAGAAATTACTAGTATCCACAAGTATATCTAACAATATCTCTGGTGACTCTCTGTTCTGTAATGCTGTTGGAAAATACTGGAACCAACTTCCAAATGAACTGACATCACTGTCCTCTTTAACACTATTTAAACAAAAACTGAAACTTTACCTGAAAACACACTGGTCATGCCCCTGTACAAACCCAGACTAATCAAAATGGCATTGCTATCATCATCACTGCTGACCCATTAACACACTGGTTATGCCCCTGTACAAACCCAGACTAATCAAAATGGCATTGCTATCATCATCACTGCTGACCCATTAACACACTGGTTATGCCCCTGTACAAACCCAGAGTAATCAAAAATGGCATTGCTATCATCGTCACTGCTGACCTGGTATTTTTCAACCAGTACCTCTACTTTCATGGACAAATCCAAATCTGTTCCTTACTCTATCCACAAAAAAAAAAAAAAAAGTTTCTTTTTTTCTTCCTTCCTTGAGAATAGAGTTACTAGCACGTTTATATAATTTTTTGTAACAGTTTTTGTATTCAATGATTGAAATGTAATAATCTGCTATTACCTTTTGTACATGCATTTATATGTTTACCATTTTATGTTTATGTCTATCTTTTTATTAATCTTTTCAAGTGGAGCTTATCTTCCCGGGCCTCTGCTGAAAATGGACATGTATCCAGTTAGACTAGCCCGGACAACAAATGTAAAATAAATAAATAAAATAAATGAAGCAAATTGAAGCTAACACCCTGTAAGCAGATGTAAAGGCAGGTTAGCAGTGCTTACCTCCGCGCAAACCTGCTAGCAGCTGACTAAACATGCCTTAACCACTCTGTATCCAACGGCCCTTGTTCTGCCCAGCATCAAAATAAACAACCTCTGCTAGGCTCGAGCACAGAACCCCACACACCATAGGCAAAGGGATTTGCCACTAAGCCATGTCAGATATACATATCCCTGATGTATTCAAAACTTATCAACCAGCCCAGTCATTCAACAGTACAGAGAATGTATTCCAACATGTAAATGTATTTGTGTGAGTAAATAGAGTAATATCTAAACAGATACAACATATCAATAGATGCAGATATCTCTCTCTCTCTATATATATATATATATCCATAGAAATATATACATACATATGTGGCCACACATCTGTAGATAGCAATGGTAGATTGACAAATACAAATATGTCCACATGCACCGTTAATGGGGTTGAGACGCCCCAAACAATATACGTCATGTACAAATAGGCATAGCCCCCCACCACAGCCAAACATGTCCGCCCTGCAATACACTAAACTGTTACAGATCACATAAGCAGGACCTAACATGACATGTGCACAACATGCAAACAGTACTACAACCCACCTGTATGATGTCAGGCAGTACTGGTAATATATCATGCAGTACAGTGTGGCTCCCATAGGAACTGTACAATACAGAAGCTATCAACATCCCCAGGATACATATACACAGACACATATATGCAGATACAGATACACACACACACACACACACACACACACACACACACACACACACACACACACACACACACACACACACACACACACACACACATATATATGTACAGCAAGTTACATATGTAGAAGGTGCACACAATTTAGAAAAGCCACCATGCCTACAGTTAACACCTTAACAACTGGACACTGTATGGGCCACCCATAGAAATGACAATGGTTGCCTGCAACATATGCCCACAGAGAGGTCATAGGATAAAACACCACACACAGGTTTGCAGAAATGGATAACCTTTATTTGTGTACCATTACAATTGTATATGCCATGTATTATAGCTGTTCAGACACTGACATCCATATAAACAGAGTAATGCAACTGTGATACAGTTATACTAATACAGTACTCTGGAAAGGTTCACAGCTGTTACTGACCAGGCCAAGCCCTTCAAATTGTACAATAATAAAGACAGACTGGGCCACAGGATACCTTCAAATTGTACAATAGTAAAGACAGACTGGGCCACAGGATACCAAACTATCAACAGTAAGTAATGCAGGTGTATAGTTCAGCAACCTCTATCTACAATCTGTACAAATACACTAGGTGGTAAAGACTTCAGTTGACCAAATGTGATGTGACTGTTACATAACAAGGCATAACTGACACCATCACAAGCACACTCACAAACAGAACGGTCTGTATGACAGGAGGCAGTAGGCCCGCATTAACCCAAGTTATGTACGTAATGTACATATAGGTGAAGTGTATGGTACTGTACATCCAGATACCTTAAGGCAGCACACCCCTGATACCCCCACATTTTGTAACAGCCTAGGTCATTTATGGTGCATCCCCCCCAGACTCAATAATACAGGTCCATATACCACTGTTACATATACTGGCCACTAGAGTGCATAAGGGTATACATGTATTGTGTAGGTGAAGCCCACACATATATGGCCTAAGCCACACCGTATATGTGGGGGATACAACAGCAGTGGACTGATGACAGCAATGGCAGTGTGATATACTCACAGTCCCCTACAGAGCAACCCCTGACAGCATGCCATATGTGCAAAGCTTGGTATGTAGGTGGAGGACAGAGGCTGGAACACAGGCCCATATGTGGAAGACTGTTGCCATTCACTAAGCAAGTCGCTGGTGTCACAGGATAGCCTGCAACATACCCTTTGTCAGGGAATCAAGGTTAGAAACATAAACTGATATAGCCTTGTACTGAGAGCACTCAACACACACTGCCAACGAAATATCAGACACAGCACCTGTGTGGAGGACGGACAAAACATGATAGGCACACCTCTGGCCACCAAGAGGATAGGCCCACAGGTGAGAGCTATGCAGACAGACTGCATTCCAATGTAAACTAGTATGTACACACACACACCCTGTAACACCAGTACTATACAAAGCATAACACAACTCTACTCACACTCTGTCTGTAGTTCTGGAACCTCCTACAAATATGTAGCTGGCCTGTGTGTGCTGGTTTCCCTGTAAGAGGTATTGCTACCTGCTGTCTGTAACACTGATGCCCACACACAGGAAGGATGTCCATCACACAGGAAAGGTAAAGGGACCACGCCCACATGATGTGGGGATTAATAGTAGGTGGTTGTCATGACAGTGGTAACTGGAGGTACTACACAGCAAGCTGCATGCAGTTTGCAAGTGGAGGACACCAATTGGTGCAGAGGCCATCACCTGATCATGTGCATCACCTACTAAAGCCAGGCTGCTATCTATTGAAAGCAGCTCAATCCATTTACTGGAGAGAGAGAGAGAGAGAGAGAGAGAGAGAGAGAGGAAGAGTAGAAATAAAAGAAAGAAAGGACAAAGCTCTTCAAACAAAAAGTTGACATCACAGGCATTTAGCCAGCTGTCATTCAACAAGACATAATTCCCACAACAGGTACGTGAGGTATATATACATGTAATATAATGTAGTACCTGGTCTATCATAATGGGATAGACGGTGTGGAATGAGTTATATGTGCCATCAGGTGTTGTTGTGATGATTTTCAACTGAACAATTGCTATGGACAATAGTGTCTGTCCCTGTGTGTAGTGGGCCATAGCCGTTAACTGTGCAGGTCAGCACTGACAGACATGATGTAAACCATCATAGTGTGTGCAGTGTATATTATGTGGCCACTAGCTGGTGGTGGAGGTAATGCCATTATGATGGACATGTGGGAGCCATGGCCCACTACTGACAGGATACTCAGGTGAATCTGTAATGTAGCATGCCGTAATGCCATAGGTATGTAATAGAGTTACCTGCAATCGGCTCCTACATATACCCCCCTAATGTCAGGCCATGTCCATATGTGGCACCTGTCTTTGTTGTAGCAAGGCAGAACAGTGCAACTGTGCAGGAAGATGTTGTGAGATTCTGGAGCTGATGTCTGAATGTACCCCACATATTGGTATGTATATGTGTACATATGTCACATATATAATATTTAAAGATATATATGTATATCAGCATGTATGTCCAAAAAAATACTTATACCCATGTGTAGACATATATATGTGCAAATATATATGAAGTCACATATATGTACACACACACACACATATATATATATATATATATATATATATATATATATATATATAAATACTGATATGCAAATGTCTACATCGGTACAAACACACACACAAACAGATATGTATGGTAAGACATGTCCCCTATATCACTACCACAGTGATGTGTGCTATGTGTGAGGCAGCAGCACACATAGCAATACAGACAGATATCAACAGCTGGCAGTGTGTGCACCATGGACGGGTATGTCACATGTTAGTCCAGTCCTAGCACCACAATGCCCCTGCCTGTGAAGTCTGCTATGGGAATATGGGGAAGTATGGCAGATACACACGTAGAGGTGGTCAGGATTTATAGATATAGAGGACAGTCTACAGGGGTGGTATGTGACACATGTAGTGGGTAAACACTGTGGATGGTGTGTGATCTGTGATGTGGATGCACCATGGTCCCCCATATGGGCACAATGGAAACAAGGCTCCCACCAACTCCCACTCACAACAGCTGTCCACGTCCTGAAGGTATCAGGTCTGGTGGCTGATCAGGAGGGACATGTTGGCCGTGTGAATGAGTACTGGGTGCCTCAGATGGATGTAGCACATCCCTCATGTGTCTGTGGAGCCTGGTATGGAACAGACCCTAGACCTGAGCTCAGGGGACAGGGACATGTTGTTGTGTGCCCGGGGGGGTGGGTCAACATCCCCTGGGTAGTTATACCTGATGGTATGGCTGTAACAGTACACGAGGAGGCTCCAGGTTGGCACACACATGTAATATGGCCAGGTATCCTGGTCAGATGGGTGTGGAGAGGTGGATCAGCTGGCCAATGGAATATATACATGTTATTGTGTTACTGTCATAGTACATATGTTGGTAGTAATAGTCTACACAATCCCGGTACATGACCAACAGCATGCATAGAACTCCCCTATAACATAGACTGTCAGATGTGCAGCAATCTCAGAGCAGCCATACCACTGGCATATATGTAACCATATTGGCCCTGACAATGGCATGCAAGTGAATAGTCTGTAACAGGCTGACAATGTTAGTGTCCACACAGAGGACATGGCTACAATCACATAGCAGATGGTGTGGTACACTACACAATCTGTCCAAACAGTAGTTAAGCTGTAGCCATACCTAATGAGTTGTGTGTATAGTCTGTTGAAGCTGATATGGTGGGGGGGTGACAGAGATGTGGCTAGAAGCACATACACAGGACCAATATTGACATGTTGCTGTGATAACCTCATACATGTACTGTTGTAACAGGGTTTGTTGCAACATGTGTCCTATGAGGAATATGACGTCAGTAATTGTCAGGGATTTCGCCATCTACAGACTGCAATCCTCACACTACCTTCTGCAGTTCACAGATAAGTGCTCAGTGGGTAACACATGACACCAAGGGCACAACACACTGCCCAGTCTGCAGATGATCTTGCAGATGCAGAATCCTCATAAATATAGTACTGACATGGCAGGTATTACAACATGTAGGACAGCCATATCCACACGCACACACACTCAGTTAAACTAACATTACTCCACATGCAGTATAGCAGCACTTAAAGTCTGTAGTCAGGTCAGGCACATCCCCTTCCTGTGTGTTGCCCTGTTTCCACAGTGTAAGTTGTTAGTGGTAAATCCTCAATCCATCTGAGATGCATTTCACCAAATGACAGATCTAGTTCCTGCACACAGTGGATGTAAAGGACCAACACCAAAATGATATTACTAGATATTGGAGTGTGTTACTATGCAATTAACTATGGGAATGTTACCACAGCTTTTCAACATGCACTCACCTAGAGGAGGACTGCAACTGGTGCAGAGACCATCAGCTAATCATGATCATCACTTTCAAAACACAAGCTGCTGCCTAGCAAAGCTGGTGTACACCCCACAACCACCGGAGAGGGTGTGGGTGGGACATACAGAGACAAAGTATGTCAGGGAAGGTGTGGGTGAGTAAAACCTAAGCATGTTTGTGTCACACACCTACCAGTATGGGGTTTCAAACACCTGACTGACTATGCATAGCTATCACATGCCACATAGCTTACATGTTGGTGAGCTGTCCAGACGTATATGTGCTGGTGAGTGACATCTGCAATACTGTTGTGATACAGTAGGTGTAGCACACATGTCAGCATCAACACAGCCACACTCTGTAAGGGACTCATACACATTGCCACACTTGGCAGGGTAAAGACTACACTTCCAAACAAGTTACCAATCCACAATAAAGTAATGCATAGGTATCAAATGGCCTGCAGGGGTTATCCTGGGGTTCTATGGTCAAAGGGTATGTGACAGTGTCTGACATTCGAGAGCATGCTTCAGTATGCCAATGGGGGTGGTACTGGGTGTGAATGTGGTCAGATGCATCATACACCGCACACACACAGACACAGGGTGCTAGTACCGGTGTGCATATGTGCAGTGCTTCACGGGTGTGTAGTGGTTGACGGTGCCAGATGGCTGTACAAGGCTAGGTGAGGGGTATACCTCGGCATCAGGCCACATGAGAATGGTCTGCAGTATGGCTAAGGGGTGTAGTGTCTGGAATGGACCACACAGGTGGGTATAGTATTCACCATCCAGTCTCCTGGGTTGCTATTGTGCGTGGCCAGTGCTGTGCAATGCTTGGCATATATGTGTTCTATACACCATGACATGGACTGTGTTTGGGATGTGCACATGTCCCACATTCATGCACAGTGGCATATGGAAGTGTACCTGGTTTGTCTGGCCCATGTTGTGTACACAGAATGTTATCATCAGATGTGACAGTCCCGTCCCCATGTGGTGGGGCCAGGTAATGAACAGCAGGTTGACCCTGCACCTACAATGACAGCATGCTACAGGTATTCCCTGGTGTCAGTGGCATCTGTCCATACAGGGCATGTGTGTAAGGCATGGTATGTCCTTTGTGGATCACATTTAATGGAACCACAGTTGTTGCAGGCATCCAGTGGGAAACATAATGAAGGCACACTGTCTGCAAGTATGTGCCTATCGTACTGATGGACAAGGTGCCATGTCCTCTGTAGGCCACTGCATTCACACCATAGTTACTATCAGTCACCAATATGCAGTGTACTACACACATCATGGCTGTTGCCTTGCCATGTGTGTGTGTGTGTATGATACATGGATTGAGAGTGTGCACTGGTTAATACTGGGGTTGCTAATTGTGATTGCCTGGCCTTGATGTCACATGTATGGGTATGGGTATGGATATGCACCCCAGCCGCTTGGCTATTTCACAGCTGTTTTTCCTGTACAGTGGACATTGTGATATGTACTAGGGCCACTATATAAGAAAATTGAAAATCCCACTACACATTGGACCCAGGTGTCTCACACACACACACACCCTCCTCCACACAGGATACAAGGTTTAAACACACATGCACACACACATACCTGTCATGTCCGGGAACAGAACCCCTACCTAACTAGCTTATTACAGTACAGCACTACACAGTTATAGTATGTGCCACTGTGATTACTACAGTACTTTGTCCCCAAAGGTGTTTATGACATTGGCTGACATCAGCAGGAATGGCAAAGTAGGGCATTTGACATGTACTGAGTGTGTCTAGCCTAAAATGCATTGCTCCCTACTGAGACAGTGGAACAAACACAAAACATCCTGAACTACCATGGGTGGGTATAGAACTCTAACTGAGTTCTGAATCACACTACAGCAGTATGCAGTTATGGCATATGCTAGGGAGATTGCTAGGCTACACCCTTCCCAGAGGTGTATTTCGGGGTGTATGACATCAGCAGCCTTACCATGGTAGAGCATTTAAATTGTAGGGGGTGTGTGCCTACCCTACAAAACATTGCTTTCTACACAGAGTCAGACAGGCACACACAGTTGCCAAGGCTGGGGTTAGAACACCTACTTAACTAGTTTATCACACCACAGCAGTGCACAGTTACAGCACACACCATGGAGATTACTGGCCAATCACCTCCCCAAAAATGTATTTCACAGTTGATGACATCGGCACACTTGTCAAAGTGGACCATCGGTGGTTGTAGTGTCTGTGAATGGACTCAAAAGCATTGCTCCCTACACTGACAAAGGAACACACACATAAACCCACACTTGCCATGTCTGGAAATAGAACACCTACTTAGGTAGTGTATCACACTACAGTGGGATGCAGTTACAGGACACGCTATGGAGATTACTGGGCTACAGCTTCCCAGAGGTGCGTTACTAGGTGGATGACATCAGCTGCCTTGCAAAGGTTGAGCATTTAGATTGTGGGGAGTGTGGCTAGCCTAAAAAGCATTACTCTCTACACAGACAGACAGACAGACAGACAAACACCCACACACAGTTGCCATGCTTGGGAATAGAACATCTACCTAACTACTTATCACCCAACAGCAGTACGCAGTTACAGGATGCACTATAGAGATTACCGACCTACAATATTCCCAGAGGTGTATTACTAGGTGGATGACATCAGCTGCCTTGCAAAGGTTGAGCATTTGGATTGTGGGGAGTGTGGCTAGCTTAAAAAGCATTGCTGTCTACACAGACAAACCCACACATGCAGTTGCTATGTCTGGGAATAGAACTCCTACCTAACTATTTTATCACACGACAGCAGTATGCAGTTACAGGAAGTACTATAGAGATTACTGGCCTGCAATCTTCCCAGAGGTATATTATTAGGTGGATGATATCAGCTGCCTTGCAAATGTTGAGCATGTGTATTGTGCGGATTATGGCTAGCCTAAAAAGCAGTGCTTTCTACACAGTCAAACAGACACACACACAAACGCACACACACAGTTGCTATGTCTGGGATTAGAACTCCTACCTGACTACTTTATCACACGACAGCAGTACACAGTTACAGGACACGCTATAGCAATTATTGGGCTGCAATCTTCACAGAGGTGTATTTCTAGGTGGATGACATCAGCAGCTTTACCTAAGTTGTGCATGAAAATTGTTGGGAGTGTGACTAACCTAAAAGGCATTGCTCTCTACACAGTTAGACAGACACACAAAGTTGGCAAGTCTGGGATTCAAACTCCTACCTATTTAATTTATCACACTACAGCAGTGCGCAGTTATGGGACACGCCACGGAATTACTAGGCCACAACTCTCCCAAAGGTGTATTTCACATTGGATGACTTCAGCAGGCCTGTCATAGTAGGGCTATGGGGAGGGCAGTGTGTGTGCATGGGCCATTACCCATTTCTCTAGGGGTTGACACGCCACATGTGGGCACACACAGGGTCATATTTCACAGGTAAGTGCATGCAGTTGCTAGATGACTACTTCCTTGTACAGTCATGTTGCACAGCTGGCACGTGCACCACATAGTCTGTACTGCTGACAGATACGGGTGGCTAGTATCTGCAGTGAATGACATCTGCACCTCATGTGTTTGGGGCCCTTTGGCTGTGTGCTGGGTGGGACAGGTCTGGATGGCTCCTTGTCACAGTCACCCTCTTCCACACATCTATGTCCATCTACCTGTGGCTTATTATAGTGTGTTGTCCTTACATATATGTCTGTATTCCTATCCACTGTGTGTGCAAGGCATGAGTGGTGCATACTGACAAGTGTGTGCACTAACAACTGCGACTGCCAGATATATCTGGTCCACTGGTGTTTGCTGACATGGCCTTCATGTGTTAAAGTGTGTGAGCATGCCCAGTGTGACCTTTCAGTATGTTGTTGACTTACATTGCCTTCATTTCTCTAAGTGTCTGAGCATACCCAGTATGGCCATCTGTATTGCATGTGTGGGTCAAGTCAAAGTAGTTTGCACTGCAGTGCTACCATTTCTGTTGAACACCAACAGGTAGCATGCTGTCTCAGCAGGGTATCCATCGATCATTTGGCATTGACTGTTACTACATTTCTGCATAGCGGGGGTGGCGCACCTGACTATTTCCACATTTCTACACAGGATTGGGGGGGCACACCTGACTTTTACTATATGTCTACGTAGGATAGGGGGGCACACCTGACACTTGTACACATTTGCTAGGACTGTACTGGTATGTCAGGTACTCCATTTCAGTCTGTGGTCTTACCTATCGAGCTGGCTTGAGGCATATGAGTGTACTACAGATCTTAGCTTATAATTACCTACATATTAGTGTCTGACTTCTTAGCCTTCACAACTGATATCCCAGTGCCTAGCCAGTCTGTGTAGGCCTGGGGGGGGTATGCCCATAAGCCTCATTCAGAGGCCATAGCACAGTATTTGTTTGTGTTTGTCTACACCTGTCCTGCTGGCTGTGACTGTTGTTGGATATGTGGCCTCCCCCGACTGGCATGTGTGAGTCACTTACCTTGTAGGTGTCCCAATATTGAGGGTGATGCTGCAGGGCTGCCTATGTCAGATGCACATAGTACACTACACATGGTTAGGAACAGGTAGTGTAATGTTTGGCATCCCTTTTACTGTATGTGAGAGTCAGAGAGAGGTGTTATTCCCTGGGTTCCTCCCATGTCAGTGTATGTGCTATGTGTTGCCTCTTTGCCAAGGCCAGGGCATACTGGGCATGCCTCCTTCTGCCTACTGGGGCAGGCTCTGGTTGTTCCTCCTCCGAGTCACTCTGCGCCTGTGTAGACCTTGACAATGGTGGGGGGCTGTGTGGCCCTGCCCTGTGCTGTTCTTGCTGTAGCTGTTTCCGCAGGATCATATTGTGTAGCATGGCACATACAAGGACAATTTCGGTACATGTAGCTGGTGAGTACTGCAAGGCTCTACCGCATGTGTCCAGGCACAGTAACTGTGACTTGAGCATCCCAAACACACACTCTATTATGATTCTTGTTTGTGTGTGTGCCTTATTATGGAGTTCTTGTTCGGGTGTGTGTGCATTTCTGATGGGTGTCATCAGCCATGGCTCCAGTGCATATCCAGCATCCTCCACTAGGCAACCATGTGGGATATCCCCATTGGCAAATCTCTGATACAGCTGCATCAGATGCCAGATGTGGGAATTGTGATAGCTTCCAGGGCAGCCAGCACACACATTCATTATTATGCCCTGATCATCGCACACAACCTGGCAGTTGATGGAGGGGAAGCCCTTGCACTTGATGTAGACCCTACCCCGCTCACCGGGTGGTGCTTTGATGCATATGTGCATGCAGTCTATAGCACCCACTACTTCAGTGTATTCTGCTATTTGGTGGAACAGTTGCATATTGCTGGCCAACGCCTCACAGGTGTTGGGGAAATATATGTGCTCACCGACATGTGCTGACATGGCATCCAGGAACTGGTGGAGTACCCTGGATGCTGATGCCTGTGAGATCCTCATCATATATCCAGTTGGCCTTTGGAAGGTACCTGCAGCTAGTATTTGTAGGCCTACACATACCTTTGTATCCACTGGGATGGGTTCCCCTCTGTTAGTTCTATGTGTGAGGTGTGGCCAGCACAGCTCAACAATTTGCTGTAGGAGGTCCTTGTCCACCCTATAGCGCTCCATTATCTCCAGCTCATGTAGCTCTTGGTAGGTTACCCTGGGTCTGTACACTCTTCTCCATCTCCTCACTGTGAGTTGCTCGGCGGCATTCACATCCTCACCACCCTCAGCCTCTTCCATGAGTAGTTGTATGGTAGCTATTGCAGCCCCTAACATTTTGCAGTTGTGAGTGTTAAATGTTACCCGCTTGTTTACACTGGTGGTATAGAGTGTGGGTAAAACTGGAGGGGTAGGTGTTTGCATAGTTTATAGTAGTATTCTGGGCTGGTCTGCTGCCTGTGTAATTGGCTGATTCTGCTACATTTCACCTGCCAGCTAAGCTAGTTCTCCTTGATTACCTTCCTACTGCTGTTTTCCCTTCCCATTGTGTTCCTGTTTAAGCCTGTTTGTGCGCCGTGCAAACAGAGTGCTCAAATGTGCACACTGCTATTTCCTGGTTTAACCTCTTTTTTCTTCCTGTACGACGCAGTGCATGCCACGCACACCCGCTTAGGCTTTGTAAAGACTACTAGGCAGGTTTAGACACACCCCCTAGCTTAGCTGTGCTACGCTAGGAGCAACCTGGGCCACAGGGCTCCAATCCGCTTACAGTATGCCTGACACACACCCCCATGATATCACCTACCTCCTAGGCTTGCACCCAGCTAGTCATACTCTTACACTGTTGGGACCTGTCTCACATCCTGGGGAAAACTGGGATTCACTATCCTTCCCCTCATTTGCATAGGATTGCCTGCTAATGCATAGTTACTTGTCTCACACTCAGCCTCCCCCCTTAGTAACCACTACTCACTGGCCAGGTTGTCTTCTGCCTGCCATTGACTTGCATGACAGAATCCTGATTTTAGTTAGAATGCTTAATTTATGTTTGTTTTGTTATTTTACCCTTGATTCCGTTTGCGTGCCGCTGCCCTACGCATAAACAGCCGGGATCGGCTAATAGGAATTAAAAGTTGATTTTTAAAATTTTTGTACTATTTGCAATGCCAATGGTCTTATACTTGGCTATTGGCATGCTTACTACATGATATGCAGCCTTTATTTGGGGCTGTCATAGCTCCGTTTTGGATTTTGCAGACATGTACTCGGTTACTAACCGAGTACATTTCTGCTGATTGCACTAGTCTTGCATGAACGGTCACAAGTTTCCTGGGTCACAAATTTACCTAATTTGCATGGATTTCTCCTGCAAATGGGGTGATTTGCATACAAGGGCTTCATCTGTGCAAGATTAGTGCAGGAGCACTCGTGCACACACCTGCAGGCTGTTCCTGGATCACACGGCGGTCATATTGCCTGCTTGGGCTCCTGCACCGATCTTGCATGCTGTGCAAGCTTTTGAGAATCCGGGGGAATATGTCTGACATGATTAATTTATTATCCAACAAGCCACTGAAGTTATTCTTGCTCTTGGTTAATATGTGTGTTTATTTCTGTACACATTTTTATTGAGTTT
>NC_056726.1:392419193-392460606 GCF_019279795.1 Protopterus annectens
GCACTTTCAGAAATAGCAATGCTAGCAGCAAGGGAAAGCATCATCGTGGATAGCAAAGTAGATAGAAAAGGCATGATTCTGCCTTTTATAACAAATCTGTGGACAGCGTGAAAACATGTCCGATTATGTCTATGAATAACAAACAGGCAGGAAAAGGACTTATTAGCACGAGAACTTACATCATTTTTCATTAGCATCTCATTGTTTGCTCATTTCCTTAACTTCATTCGTGGTCATCACACAGAAGTTTAAGTGACCTTTACGAATTGTGCCTTTCCTGCATAAATGCACACACAGTGTGGGTAGACTTTACTAATTTCTGTAACAACTATGAATACTGCTTATAGGTTTCTTTGTAGCTATGAACATCATTAAGCCATAAAGTCAAACACCTGCACCTCAGTCTGGTTTCAGGAACTTCTTTAAACTGCAAGAAAAACACGCACAACTTTCTTTGCTGCTGCAAAATTATTTTAAAATGGCAAGTACTAACAAGTCATTCATGTCAAATGAAACAATATAAAACCATGGAAGACGAACAGTATAAAATCTGGTTATCTCATTTAATTGAAAAACAATTATTCATCCCCAAAATATCAAAAACCTTGGGAGGTCACTACTGAAAACAATGACATTCCCATGGTTGCAAAACACAAGCCCTTATTACCCAACAGAATTTCTTACTCAGCTTATAAAGGTTTGCATTGCAGTGCATATTTGCTTGGGGAAAAAAAGAGTAGTCATTCCCTGTTTCAGAGTTAGATGTTGTTATAAGTAAAACAAACTAGAGGTCACTAAAGTAATCTGAATAGAAAGACACAAAAGGAGACCTTGTAGACCATTCTTCTGGAATTTATAATAGCAGCTAAATGTACAGAGAAGTGATGTAACACAAAAAAATACAGAATTGAGCATTTTGTTAAAGTATGACTGAACCATTTCCACAATCAGCTATCTGGTTAGTAACATAAATATACTTTATTCTTCCTCACAGAACCATATACACTTTTCCTGTCATGAAATACCACTGTAATGCCCTTAAGCCTTTGAAGTGGCTTAAACTACCTGTCTGTTTAGATTACATACAACTTATCTCCACACACAACATTATTCACAAAGGCGATGACTACCCTGCTTTTACTTCTATTCTGTACTCCTACAACCCTAATAGACTACTTCAGTCTAATGAACAACATCTCAGTATATATAAACCCCACAAATCCTCTGGCCAAAGTGTCTACTCATACTCCGTCACTAAAAATGGAACTCTATCCCTCTGCAAATGAAATCTACCTCTAACCTCTCCAAATTCAAACTACTACTAAAAGACTATTTAAATAAACCGTAGTTCTGCTCCTGCACTATCCCAGGCTGAACTAGTCACTCCCTCCTTCCACCACTAGCATACTTTGGCTATGTTCAGAACGAAGGAATTAGTAAAATCTATTTCTTAGACAAAGATCAAATATATTTTTGCCTAGGTTATATTATCTAGTCATCTCTGTTCCAACAAATGCACTCAGAGTGTTTAGTGTATCTCTATGAACTGCAACTTGTGCATATTTTATCTATTGACAATGTCCTTTTTCAGCTGGTTATTTGCACTACCTATGTATGGGTTCACATTGTATGAGCTGATGCTGAATTTTTTTCTTAGTTAATTTGTCATTCGTCTGTGTTTTGTAACAAAGTTATTTAACTGTAATAGTACTATGTCAATGTGGAACTTTTTTCTCCAGGCCTTTTCTGAAAACGGGGTATTATCCCAGCTGGACTTTCCCAATAAACAAATGTCAAACAAAAAAAATCATATAATAATAAATAGCACACATTTTGTTGTACATGATGTTGTTTCTGATGTAGTTTACATTACAAAAATCAGATCCCTTTGTGTTCATTTGCTTTTACTACAAGGTTATTATATACATTCTGGGCCAGTACTGGTTACTATAATTCAATAGTTTTTTAGAAGTCTGAAACTAACCTTTGGAGATAATGCAAACAAAAACTGAAAAGATTCATTTATATAGATTTTAGGGTATCCTGAGGTATTTCCTCACCCCCACAAAAAACACATTTATTTGTTTGTATTTACATACGGTTAACTTACTGACTGTTGTGAAAATAACTAACTAACTAACTAACTAACTAAATAAATAAATAAACAAAATAAGTAAATAAATAAATCCTCATTAGAAAAGCCCAGTGCAATGTGATGCAAAGACTGAAGCAAACTGAAAACCAGAAGTCCCACACTTATATGCTTTTTCAGCAAACTGTGTTTCTCCATAAAAAAGAATGAAAAAAAAGATTATTAAAAAAAATTACATAGAAGGGTGAGAGGTTAAATAATGAAGTCATATCCTATGACTTGTATCAATTAAGCATTAGAAGTGTCAATAGCCTTCCCAAAATGACAGGGAACATGTTTGTCAGTATAAAATTTCAAATAAACATATTTATTCTTATACTATTAATCACAACGAATAAAGAAAATCTTTTGAAGTAATAAGAAAACATTGTATTTTTCTTCTCTGTGAGTACAGCAGTGCATCCCTGTATGTCACGTGGGCAGCCAGGGTTTGATTTGCTGATGGAGGTTAAAGCTAGTGTAACAAGACTGGGGTGAAGGGGCAAGTATTAAGGGGAATAACTGAGAACTCTGTAGTTTTTTTTTTTTTGCACTTTGCTTGAAGATCTGGGTGTTGTGGATTGGCTGTAGTACTGTAGGTAGCTAATCGGACAGTAAGCCAATTTTTTTTTAATATTCTCTTCTCTTGAGAACTAGTTGAGATGGAGAGGATTGTAGTAACTGCATATGGGCTGATCCCTGCTACAAATGCATATGATCAGAACAATACATGTAAAGTTGCATTTTCTAAGTGCTGTAAGGACTGCTGTTCTGCATCTAAATACATTCCATCCAGTGATTTTCAACAAGTACTAGGTATCTGTCTGTGGTTCCTTAACACCTAGGTTCCAAACCAGTCGGTTTAAATTAAGAGGGTCAAAGTCTATACTATTGTGGCAAGAGAGGGCTGATTTCACCTATCTGATCTGGGAATTGCTGGTAGAAAGCTCATTGTGTGCTTACCTAATTAGCCTTAGGGCGTAGTTGGTGTAAAACTTGCTATCATCTATAAGCCTCTCATTTGGACGAAACTGCTGTTAATGCATGGGTGGTTAGTGCTGCCTTGTATATACTCAATCACCAGCACTTGGAATGCCTCTATTGAAAACTGCCTCAGAACTTTATTTCAGTCCCATTCTGCTCATGGAGCAGCTAATTTGCTCCATGACCAGCATAAACACATTTAGTTAGGACTATTTAGGTCTACATTACATTATTATGGCACCCAGAACTATTGCTGCTCAAAGACCATCTGGTATAGGTGATGGGCAGCTTCACTGGATAGCTTAGCTGTAGATTACACTAAAGTAAGCACCCTTTCCTCATCCAGTTACAAACACCCTCCACTCCTATCTCTTGAAAAGTACACATTAGGAACAGCAACCAGGGATATGCACTTTCCTGCTATCTCTGTGTTTAGTTTAATAGACATGGGCATCTTGAGGCAATATAGCAATTGCCATACATACACTGATAACCACTAAATTCTCTGACAGACAAATGCAGAATGTGAGAGATGTAGTTACACATTGACATTCTCTTTGCAGGTCATATGGGCATAAAACATACAAAGCAATGTATTATGCACGACTTCTATTGGCCTGGGATTTCCAGAGATGTAACAGGGTACTGCAGGACTTGTGAGCGGTGCCAAAAGGTAGGTAAGGCAGGAGACAAGGTGAAAGCTCCTTTGTTGCTTTTGCCTGTGATTGAAGAGCCATTTTAGAGGGTAGCTATGGATATTGTGGGGCCTCTGAGTACCCAAAGTTCCTCAGGGAAAAAGTATATCCTAGTGGCAGTAGATTATGCTACTAGATACCCTGAGATAGAGGCGCTGTCCTCCATTGACTCAGAAAAGGTGGAAAATGCTTTGTTAGAGATTTTCAGCAGGGTAGGTGTTCCAAAAGAAATACTGACCAACATAGGTGCCAATTTCATGTCAGACCTGCTGACTTGTCTGTGGAAGTACTGTGGGGTGAAGCACCTAAAGACCACCCCCTACCATCCCCAAACTAATGGTCTTGTTGAGAGATTAAACTGTACACTCAAGGCCATGCTACGGGCATTTGCAGACCAGTTCAAGAGGAAGTGGGACAAATATTTGCCCCATCTGTTGTTTACTTACAGAGAGGTTGCCCAGGAATCCACAGGTTTTTCACCCTTTGAGTTGTTGTATGGGCATAGAGTGAGGGGATCTCTAGATTTAATTTGGGATGAGTGGGAGGGTGAGTGTGAATCCCAAAAGGAGTCTGTTGTGGCATATGCCCTAAACCTCAGGACAAGGCTCAGGGATCTCATGGGCTTGGCCCAGTAGAATCTGGCAGAAACTCAACAGTAGAAAAAGGTCTGGTATGACAGGAATGCTTGAGCTAGAGAGTATGCTGTAGGGCAGCAGGTAATGGTTCTCAGTCCTGTCAGACACAACAAGCTGCAGGCAGCTTGGGAGGGACCCTACAAGGTGGTAAGGAAGGTCAGTGATGTTAACTACATGGTAGAACTGCTAGGCAGGGGCACAAATTATACCATGTTAACATGATGAAACCTTACCATGATAGGGGGGCCCTTGTGCTGAGTATTTGCAGTGGATTGCAGGAGGACTCTGAGGGAGATCTGGTGACTGATCTCCTCAGTGAGGCTCGGACTGACACCTCAGTAGAAGGGGTAGTAATGTCCCAGCAGTTATCCCCTACCCAGGTTCAAGAAATCTGATCAGTGTTACAGGAGTTTGGGGACATGTACACTGGGAAACCAGGGTGCACCCCCTGGTGTAGCACCATGTGGATACAGGACCCCAAAGGCATATGAAGCTGACCCCTTATAGGGTGCCTGAGAGAGGTCAAACAGACTGAGGGAGGAGATATAGGAAATGTTGGAACTAGGGGTAATTCAGGAGTCCAGCAGTCCCTATGCCTCCCCAGTGGTGCTGGTACCAAAGAAGGATGGGAGCACCAGGTTCTTTATGGACTACAGGGAATTAAATAGTCACACAGAGTCAGATAAATACACCATGCCTAGGAAAGATGAAGTCCTAGAGCAGCTGGGTGGGACTAAGTATCTTACCACCATTGATCTTACCAAGGGTTACTGGCAGGTGCCCTTGACTCCCAGTGCTAGAGAGAGATCAGCTTTTGTGACTCCTTTTGGCTGGTATGAGTTCACATAGATGCCCTTTGGGATGAAAAATGCCCTAGTGACTTTCCAGAGGCTGGTAGATCATATCCTATCAGGAGTAAGAGATTTTACCTTGCTCACATAGATGATATTTCCATCTACAGCCATTCATGGCAAGAGCACCTTCAGCATATCAGGGAGGTGTTGGGCAGACTACAGAGGGCAGGGATGACCATTAAGCCCAGAAAATGTCAGGTAGGTATGGCAGAGGTCTCCTACCTGGGACATAGAGTGGGGAGTGGTAAGATCAGGCCAGAACCTGCTAAAGTAGAAGCCATTCAGGCATGGTCTGCACCTGTTACAAAAAAGCAGGTGAGGGCATTTTTTGGGACAGCAGGGTACTATAAAATGTTTGTCCCCAGTTGTAGTACCATAGCTGCTCACCACTCAGACCTGACAAGGAAAAACAGGCCAGATAAGGTAGTGTGGACCCCAGCATGTGAGCAGGCATTCCAGAAGCTTAAAGAAGCTTTGGGGGGACCCCTGTATTAGCCAGTCCAGATTACAGCAAAAGATTTGTTGTGCAGGTGGATGCTTCAAATCATGGGGTAGGGGCTGTATTTAGCCAGATTTCTTCACAGGAAGAAGAGAACCCAGTGGTTTATCTCAGTCATATGCTCCAACTCAATGAGGAATGCTATGCAGCTGTAGAAAAGGAATGCCTAGCCATAGTGTAGGCACTGCAGAAACTTCAGTCTTATCTGCATGGAAGGAAATTCACTGTAGTTTCAGACCACAATCCCTTAACATGGCTACATTGAGCCAGCTAGAAAAATGCCAAGTTACTAATGTGGAGCCTAAGACTGCAACCATATGATATGTCAGTGCAGCACTGCAGTGGGGTTAGCAATGCCAATGCACATGGGCTCTCAAGATAGGGAATGGGGTAAGGTATTCCCAGATAGGCTCAACCCTCTCAAGCAATGTTTCTCGAGGGTCACTTGAAAAACTATCTTGACTTCTCATGGGGGGGGGGGGCTTGTGAAGGTTGCCAGCCCAGCTAGCTAGACTTTTGTAAATAATTCTATGTCATTTGTGAATAGTAATATGATTTGTATGCTTGCCTTAGAAATGTAAGAAAACTATATGTTCTGTACTGAGCTTCAACATTGTAACCACAGTGCACTCTGCTGGAAAAGAGCAGAAATGTGTATAAACTACATGCCTATGCAAATGTATGTGTTGATGGTAAAGGCTGGAATATACAGACTTAACTTGAAAACTCTAAGAAAATAAGTGGAAATTGTTTATGACTCTGTTATCTCTGTTTCAGCTCAAAGCAGACACAATGTCTAGAGTTGTAGTCTTTCCTATTGTCTGGAAACAGAGGTAATTGCAGGTTTGAAATGTAAAGATGTTTAACAGTTTTATGATTTCCAGTTTAAGGCAAGTTTGTAAGAGATAAGTGTCAGCTTCTAAGTGATAAGTATGCCAGATGCTGAGGTGTTATATTTTACATTTCTGTTAGCCTGGAAACTAAAATCAGAGTTGACAAGAATGATATAATCTGAGATGACCCAGCAGTGATGTGTATTATTAATTTAAGAACTATCTCAGAGAGAAAGTCTGTACATTTTGTATTTGTCTCTGGATCTGCAAACAGCCATTCAACACTTCTCATCTGTATTTGCTTTGCTCTTTAAGTAAGACTTAGATCATAGTATTTTTCTTAGAGATAGATAGGAATATAGCAAGATTAGTCTAGATGTTTTCTGTATTTATGTGAGACTGTCCCACAATGTTGTTTTAAAATATTTCCTGTGATTCTGAACTTTGATGTCACTGTGCTGATCTATTAAGTATTGTCTTGTGCTTTTATTATTTATTATTAAATATATTTAAACCCTTTAATTGTGGCTGGTTTTGTTTAGGGATATTTAAGCTCTTAGAGTACTTGCATATGTATTCAGTAACACTGTACCGGCCACTCCTAAATAGCCTTCAAGTCTTGGACACACTTACCATTTAGATAATAATACCATTGCACAGTAGGATAGGTCACCCTTTGTAAGGGCCTTATGGTAGCTGATAAGTAGTAGTTGGTGGCAGGTGGCACTACCTTACAGTCTGGGCAGAAGGGGCATAGCTAGTAAACCTGTGCCAGCCTTCCTCATGAGTGTCTGTGTGTTTGCAAATAAATTAAATCTCAAAGTGTGTGTGTGTGTGTGTGTGTGTGTGTGTGTGTGTGTGTGTGTGTGTGTGTCAGCTACTTGGGCAGGGACACGAAGCACTGCTTGGACAGAGAGGGTGGTGGAGATTTTGGCTTGACCACTTGGCTGACATCTTAACCTTATAACTGTGCCAGTGAGGAGTCTTATATGGGATCTGGAGAGAGAGAAAAAATAGACCCAGACTGACTGTGATCTCTGTGTGCTCTTAAGGGAAATTGTACTTTACTGTGGGTGTACTTGTCATCCTCCCAATGTGCACATCCCTCAGTGGTGTTAGTGGTGAGGATTGAGGCTCCTTGATTACTGTGCCAGTGTAGGGGCATTACAGATGACACAATACCAACAGAAAATGATCAACTTTAACAATTGGCTTAGCAACCGGTGTCATTCTAAAGGGGTCCAGTACTTGTCAGCCTGGGAGGACAAAGTTGACAGGCCACACTGCTTTGTCAGGGATGGTCTCCACCTGTCACCATTAAGCTTTTAGATATTGGCCAAACCATTATCCACATCTACAGAGGCTTTTTTAGGCATTGCTAAACATACAAACCGTCTAGCATAGAAAAAGCTACTCAGGACAAGCTAAAGGAGTTATTGCTTCATGCTAAGAATCTCAACAAGAAACTTCACTCTCTCAACGTGCTCCTCACCTAGAAGAATGCTGACATATCTGCAGTTACTGAAACATGGATTAAAGCCATGGAAAGCACTCTGGCTGTGCATGGCTATAAAGCCTTTCATACATTCTGACCATCCACTGAACATGAAAGAGCAAAATGCGGAGGTATGTCTCTCTCTCTCTATAAAGGATAAGCACACCTCAAGGATGGTCAAACAATATTACATGCTTGAGCTAATCCATGTCCAACTAACCATGGGAAAATCCATTACCAAATTCTTCTTAGCTACAGGTCCCCCATCATGAACTAGGAAACCCACACTTCATACCATTCTCATGGGCGATTTTAAATACCCGTCCATTAACATGGCCACAAACATGCAGGCCCAAAGATTTCTTGATTTTTTTAAACTCAAATGCCCTGGAGTAGCTAGTCTGCACCCTCACCAGAGGTACAGATACCCTAGGTCTGGTAATCACGAATATGGGTGAGTGCTGCATCCCACTCAAGTTTGATGTATTCAGTTGTAAGATCAGCTCACAAAGTGGTATCCTTTGAAATAAAGGTAAACCTAGACCCCCCCACCTAACTCCCAAAACTTTAAGGACTTTTCTTAGGCAAACTACATCATATTAGGTGATATCATAGCTAGTTTCCAAGCTCCCCCAAACCCAGAAAACACAGAAGTCTATGTAGAGGAATACACAAAAGCCCTGTACGACCATATAAATGACTGCATAGAGTGACAGTACCAGACTGAAATAAGCCAAGCTCAAACTACAAAAACAAGTCTCCCTAGTAGATCTCTGGTATTAATAGGTTGTACAATAAAAGAAAGAAAATCCTGTTGAGACATTAAAGAGAATGTGCACAATGGAACAAAAAGTCCCTCATCAGTCTAAACAACTGAAGCAGGGAAATAGTCAAGGCTCTGAAAGCAGACTTTGAGGTAAAAATAGCCACCAAATCTAAGGATAACCATAAGGCATTTCTCAGTTATGTTTGCAGTCTTAACAGCAACACCCAACAATGTGTGGAATTAGTTGTGAATGGCATCACCTATACTCAGCCAGAAGACACACCAAATCAGCTTGCTGATATATTCAGCTCAAATTTTACCTCTCCAAGACCCCCAGTTCTTCTCCCAAAAAATATGATCCACCTCTCCTCCTGCCAATTATCACTAAAGAACTGGTTGCCACTGCGCTCTGTAAAGCTAATAACATGGCTTCAATGGGGCCTGATGATATACCAAATTAACTCTTAAACAGCTTAAATCAGGACCTCTCAGCCCCACTGGGACCTCTAGTTAACCACAGCCTCCAGACTGGCTTTGTCCCAATAGAGCAGAGGATAGCAACAGTCATCCCTCTGCGCAAAGGGGGACTGTCAACTGACCTGGGTAATTACAGCCCCATACGTTTGACTGGCCTTATATGTAAAACCATTGAAAGAATAATCATGGATCTGATAAATTATGACATACAAAACCTCCAAAAACTGGACCCAACCCAATTTGGCTTTGTCAAGAGCAGGTCATGCCTACTAAATCTGGTGGACTTTTTTTAAATAGTCACTAGAGCCATGAATGAGGGTAAAACAGTGGATACTGCCTACCTTGACCTGGCCAAGGTATTTGACATAATCCCACACTTAAGTATTATAAATAAACTCACAAAACTGGGCATAAATCCTTATGTTACCAGATGGCTAGCCAATTGGCTCACAGACAGGATATGTCATTAAAGTGGTTGAATCCAGATCCAGCAAGAGGTCAGTTATTAGTGGAGTGCCACAGGGCTCAGGGCTTGGACCACTCTTGTTTATTATAAACTTCTCTGAAGTCTCTGAAGTCAAAGCTAATGTGGAAGGCCTCTAGAAGACAACGTTTGCTGATATCTGCAAGCTGGGGGGGGGGGGGTAATCATCAAATCCCCCAATGGTATAGATATCCTTCAGGAGGGACTAATTCAGACAAATGATTGGTGCCAGAGACACACTAAAACTAAATGCAAAAAAAAAATGCATTATCATACCCTTTGGAAAGCCAGTGAATTATAACATTAATAGTACCTAAGAGTAGACTCAGAGGTGGGAGATTTAGGTGCACAGATAGATAGCAGCCTGAACTTTGACCACATGTCCACAGTGGCCAAAATAATATATATTTCATGAAGCATAGTGTTATGCACTGTGGATCACCATCAGTTTGTTGCCCAAAATGTCACCATTGTGGGCAACTTCTCTTTGTTAGTACATGAGCTTGCATTCTTTAATAAAATCAAAACACAGGAAATGAGAATAACCGGAGAACATGGTATTAGGTAGGTGTAACTTAACCTGAGAACATGGTATTAGGTAGGTGTAACTTAACCTGAGAACATTGTATTAGGTAGGTGTAACTTAACCTGAGAACATTGTGTTAGGTAGGTGTAACTTAACCTGAGAACATTGTATTAGGTAGGTGTAACTTAACCTGAGAACATTGTGTTAGGTAGGTGTAACTTAACCTGAGAACATTGTGTTAGGTAGGTGTAACTTAACCTGAGAACATTGTGTTAGGTAGGTGTAACTTAACCTGAGAACATTGTGTTAGGTAGGTGTAACTTAACCTGAGAACATTGTGTTAGGTAGGTGTAACTTAACCTGAGAACATTGTATTAGGTAGGTGTAACTTAACCTGAGAACATTGTGTTAGGTAGGTGCAACTTAACCTGAGAACATGGTATTAGGTAGGTGTAACTTAACCTGAGAACATTGTGTTAGGTAGGAGTAACTCCAGAAGATTGGAGAATATTGAAATTCTTCTTTTGTTCCATTATGTGTTCTACAGGATTTCTGCCTTGCACCAGGCCAGAGTTCTTCTGGAAAGGACAAGACAGAGTACAGGGGAAGAGGTATTTGCCTCCTCTGGAGGCAATTGTGTATGGCAGATGTTGGTCTTAATTAAGCCACAGGCTATGAGACTTCCGGAACATGCAGAAGGTTTTCATCTTTGAATTCGTTTTGCAGTTTGTGAAGAGACATGATCCAGCATTTGCTAAATAGAATGTGTAAATACTGATTTTCCATTGCTTATTTTTCAGTTTTTTAGTAGTTTTATTTTTCAGACTTGTTGCCCCTACATACTTTTAGTATGCAATAAAATATAGTACTAATGACTGTGCAAAATTTTGCAATTAGCATGCCATGTTACACTTACACAAGTATTAGATTTAACTGATTATGATTAAATAATGATGGCCAGTATGTACAGTACAATCAAAGTTGCTATGATAAGCTACAACCGCGTTGAATAGCTGGTAAAAGTTTTTTTTTTCTTAATATTGCATTTAAATCTAAGCAGATGTGAGAATAGGGTGTTTTTAGTCTACTAGCAAAGGTAATGATGATGAGGAAGGTAGTGGCCGTGCAATGTTAGTACAAGGCTATCTGCACAGAAGACAGTGCGTAATGAATATTTACCATGGTTTCTTTGCTAGGACTAAATATATTATGTTTTATGTAAGTATACTGACAATGTTTGTCCTTCCTTATTTATCACCCAGGTCTGATCAAGTGAAGTAGCCAGGAATTGATTTATGTGTTATGCATTATATGAATTAAAGTAATGTGAACAATAGACCTAAACAAGGACTACAAGAACAGTTAAGAAAAAAATGCTTGGAGAGTCACTACACTCTGTTTGATGAATTACTTCCTCAGGGGTACCTTGGCCAGACTGCTAGTTAATAATTGCAGCTGGACTGTGGTTAGAAATGATGTATATGGGAAATGCCTTCTGTGTCCCTACCCTCTGACTTGCTTGTGTTTGAATGACCATTATATAACCATGTGTTCCATGCATTATTGACTGGTGGAACTCATTCATAGTCCTTTGCATTAAGAAGTGCTTACTCTTTTCAACCTGGAGTTAGTCACCTCTTCCTAATTCTAATAGGGTTATAATTAGTACAGTTATGAGCAATTTAGCCTGTGCCCAACTCCATCTAAAAGTTGTTTTATTGTACAATACTTTTATATATATGCATGCTTCATCCATTTTATTACTTTCTGTTCCCTCTTGGTGCCCTGGAATGATATGCCATTCATTCACCATCCCCTATATAAGGAAATATTTTCTAGTGACTAATGTTAGATGACTGCCTTTAGTTAATTCCAGCTGTGTTAAGATTAACAAACTCGTGGGTGTCTCTTTCCTGTGCCTATGCTATTCTAGAAGTTGCCCGCATTTGTGTGCTATATTTATATAGCAGATAATCACTGCTTGATACACCTGGCCTCTGGAATTCCCTTTCTTTTGTATGAAATGCACATCCTGCTTAATGAGCAGCTTCTATCTTCATCTCCGTTATCATAAGACTAGGCTTATTCACCATGCAGTCTTTAATTATGTCACTATTTCTTACTACGATGCTTCTTGCAGAAGTATTTTCTAATTATCCACCATCTTATATGTAAAATATATCCTTGGACGTCCTACAAGCAGTCCACTTTCCACCTTAGAACTGGTCCTTTTTGTCTTATACATTTCTTTAAAATAATGTACACACTTAGAGCTTCTTAACTCTCATGGGGCATTTAAAAATTTCTATTGCATCAGCTCTCTGCTTGCTTTATTTCCTGCTATACTTATCTGTAGACTTCCACAGCACGGTCAGTTTTTGCTCTCCTTTTCTGAACTGCTTGTATTTATATATGTTAAGGATCTTACAAAGATGAGGATTCACAGTCATGCTGCCCTGAAGTCCAATTCACCCAGCTCAGTTTGGGAAAGTTGCACTTCTCTGATTTAATGTGATTCATAGTCATGAATAAAATGCATAGCTCTAGAATGCATGGAAATATAATTTGTATTACAATGTTGCTTAGGCAGGCACTTATAAACCACCATAGTCATCCCTACACACCGTCCCCTGAATACAGACAGACAGACAGATGGGCAGACATATAAAGAGCCATAGAGATTTACACAGACTGACACACACATGTGCATTATAATCCTCTCATCTATGCCAACCACAGGTTACTTCAGGCAGGTGGCATCAAATACACACGTGCATACTGTCACAAAAAAGACAAGCAGATACAGTCACATTAGTCAGTCTCACACAGTCCTAGCACACATGCCTAGTCACACACAGTCACAGACACACACAAAAAAAAAATCACCTGCATACCTGGGTCAAAAATCTGAGCAGTACCACTCCCAGTGATTTCAGACAAAGCTCTCCAGACTTATAGCACCTTTTTGGGGAAAGCATTAGTTTTACAGATGTCAGTGATACTTTTCTGGTGCATGGTGACTAAGAAGTACAATATTTTATTAATCTTGTTTAAGAACACTTACTGGGAGTCTAACTTCTAACTTTTTATACCACTAACTCCCTGGTCAAGAAAAAAAACACGGCTCCATATTACCTGTATACTTTTCTTAATATTTTACTAAAAGGAGGAAGAGGTTTACAACACCTGATGTGTTCTCATGAGCCCACCACACTTCTATAATATCTCCATCAGACAGAGGAACTTGTAGAAACTATGTGGGATAACCATTGTGGAGCGTAAAAGACTCTGTCATAGTTTCCACTTATAAACCCTCCAATGTCGTGCTACAGAATGGTCTTGAAAAGCCTGGATTATTAGAGCATTGTCATCACTTACCATATGTAATCCTAATACCTTTTCCATCTCAAGCCTAGGGTTGGGAATAGTATGGTTTGGGGGTTGGCATAATGGTTAAGGAGTCTACCTCACAGATACAAAGCATAGAGTTTGACTCTCACCTTTGGTCACTGTCTGGTAACTGGCTAAGCATGTAATAACCTGAAGACTGATAACCTATATGCCTACACTGAGTGTACACAGTTTTGAGTGAACAGACAACACAGGCATAACTCACACCTTCTTCCTCCTAATTTGAATTTTCCTACTAAATTTCTTGCAGTTTTAAATACTGACAGGGATTCATAAATATTACCACAAAGTATAGACTACATGTACACTTAGAGTGACTAGAAAGCACAAAAAATGTGGTAGGGATGTTCTTGAATACATATTATGTGTACTTAGTATAGGCTTTAGTGAAGCTGGCCCATAATTTTTTTATCCCCAACCATTTGAAGCAGAGTTCATCCCTAACACTTTTCAAATGTAACCTTGACCATTGGACGGGAAATCGAAAATTCATGTCTCTGATTGACAGAAGTTGACAGTATATATTCTCTAACTAACATACACTCCTCCACTAAATATTTAACAACTTTTTAATTAGCATACCCCTACAAATAGACAACCATGTTACATGGGGACACAATTGGGTTGGGTTGGGTTGCACAGCTAGGGTTATAAAGGCCTTGGTGGTCATTAGCCTAGTATATACCTATAAACCTATGAAGCTATAACTTCCTTATAGGTGACAGCTTGGAATGTGTGCTTATATTCTGTTCCCGGTGAGAGAAGGAGCAGAGTGTATTGATCCCTGACTGTTTCTGGTTGGACAGCAAATGTCTGTGCTTAATGTTCCTGATTGGTCTGGTTGCTATTCAAGGAATCTACCAGGAAAAGGCTACAACAAGCCTACAGACCTCTGAATCATCTAGGACAAGACTGTGGATCACCAAACAGGCTGTGGCCTGCTCCTTATCTTGGGATCGGTGCTAACGTTTTGCATCTGGTGAGAGAAGAAGCAAAGGAGCATTGTATCCCAGCAGAGTGAAGCTGTGGTGAGACCAGCACTAGTAGTAGCCAGGCAGTAGCCACTCATGCAACTCCCCTCTTTTCATCATTCTTGACAAAATAATTCTTTGTTTTCAGTAAATACTGCTTGATTTGTTTCTAACTTCAGAATATAGTACACTCTCAGTTAAGCAGCACCCATGGGGATTGGTAGATGCCGGATAACTGTAGTTTCTGGTTGCTTGAGAGTTACTATTAAAAATAGGCCTGACTAATACTGTACCCTATACAATTTGTTTGGTTTGACTTGTTCTCAGGTTGGGAAGTGAAGTAATTTATTCCTATCTTCCTTTTTAAAACTCTGAAACTCTAAAAATGTTAGGTATGTTTCTGCGGGGGGAAAACAGAAAGTGCAACAAATGAAAATCGTGCTGTATTTCTCCGATTTGTTTTTTTTTTTTTTTGCCGGTTACTTGTGAGTTTCTGTTGCTTGAGTTCTGGTTAACTGAGAGTTTACTGTATCTGTCTAAATACTTCATCCTCAAATTTTCAGGGTTTACGTATTAGTTTCCCTTCTACTGTTTGGCAGTGCTCTGTACAGACTCAGACACCTTAAGTGACATTTTTCCTGTTAAAGCACTATTGAAATTTCTCCACTACCTAGTTGCACAAAGGATTACTAACCTGCAGTAACAAACACTTTCACCATAGTTGCAAACCAGATACTCCTGACATTGATTGCTATCCTTACACCAACCGTCTAATCAATAAAAAAGGTCTGTTGCCATGGATATGAACTTTCCCACTGTTTCCATTACCAGCTTGGTGGATATGGGCATCTTGAGGCAATGTAGAAATGTACTCATGTTTACTGACAACCAGTTAATTCTCAAACAAACTAATATGGTATGTGAGAGATGTGTTTATATGTCACTGGAGGCAAAGCTTTCACATAAAAGTACTCCTAATGTCAATAAGGTTGTCAGTAGTGCACACGCTGCACCTGTCACACACAACTCAAAGCAGACATATAGACCAGCATATGCTGAGGCACTTAAATGTAACATTCCTAAACCACAAAGACCTCCTAGATGAAGTACACATAACAAATACTCTCAGCAGCCCCAAACACACTCTTTCAGAACAACACCCACATCGACACATGGAGCTACCCTCTCACGGAGTCTCTACCTCTAAGCACATAAGGCAAGCCACCACACAATCCAGCATTCTAGTCATTGGAGACTCCATCATGAGGCACACTGATCTCCCTGTCACCAGGCTGAGTAAGGAGAAAGTTACAGCCAGTTGCTCATCAGGGGCTAGGATCCACCACATTACGCACTCACTCAGGTCATTGGACCACAAGTACTAATATGATTCAGTCATAGTCCATGTGGGAGTAAATGACCTGAGACGTACCTCCCTAGATTATATAAAGAGAGACATCATGGAGCTCTTGGAATATGTGCCTCAGGCTGGTATGAGCCTAGTATTGAGCAGCATTTTACCTTCTCCAAGGATGATGCCACACTACGGACAAAAGATGATTAACTTTAATAATTGGCTTAGTTTCTGGTGTCAGTCTAAGGGTTGCAATATTTGTCAGCATGGAAGGAGATGGTCAACAGACCATGCCTCTTTACCAGGGATGGTCTGGAGCTCTCCCCACTAGGTTTTTGAATATTAGCTAAAACATTGTCTTCCCCATAGTGCCTTTTTTAGGCAATGCCAAACTGAAAGTACGTCCTACATAGCAAATCAAACTCAAGAAAATCTAAAGGTATTACTGCTCAATGCTACGAGTCCAAACAAAAAAACTCCACTCCCTAGAAGGTCTCTTCAACCTAGAGAAGGCTGATGTCTGTGCAGTCACTGAGACATGGTTTAAAACTGTGGAGAGCCCGCCAACAGTGCAAGGTTATAATGCCTTCCGCACATTTAGACCAGCTACTTCATAGGCAGGGACTAAAAATGGAGGTGTCTCTATTTACATAAAAAATAAATATACTTCAAGGCTGGATAAACAGGACAATGTACTGGAGCTGCTCCATGTTCAAATCACCATAGACAAAATCCAATACCACTTTCTTGCAAGCTATGGGGCCCCCTCTATGACCCCGGAAGCCCATACCATGTATTTAAACTTACTAGAAACAATAACCATTCAAAAACAATACCATATTCATGGGCGACTATAATTACCCCACTATTAACTGGGAATCCTATATGACACCAAATGTACAAGCACAGAGATTCCAAGATTTTGTGAACACAAACTCCCTGGACCAGATAGTCAATACACCAACAAGGGGTGCAACCATACTGGATCTGGTCTTCACTAATATGGGACAGTGCTGCACACCCCCTACTGTAATGTCTTCCCTGGTAAGGTCAGACCACATAATGGTCTCCTTTGAAGTAAAAATAAAACTTGGACCCCCAGCTAAACCTGGAATATTTAGGAACTACTCTAAGGCTAACCTCCTGCTATTAACTCATAACCTGGCAAACTTTCAAACCCCCATAAACCCTGAGAACACTGCTGCCTGTGCACAACTGTTCACAGAAACCCCGTACAAGCATGTTAATAGCTGCATAGAGGCAGCTGTACCCACCAGGAAGAAGTACAGAACTAACTCAAAAAACAAGTCACCCTGGTGGAATCACAAAATCAGTAGGTTGTATAACAGAAGGAAGAAACTCATGGCAAAAATTAAGAGGTGCAGCACCCAGCAGGATAAAAGCAACTTAATCAAACTAAACAAACAACTCAGAGGTCAAATAGTCTACCAAAGCCAAATTTTAGGTAGGTTTGGCCTCCCTGGCCAATGACAACCACAAAGCATTCTTTAGCTATGTACGCAACCTCAAAGGCAATACACAGTTGTGTGCAGAGCTCATTGTAAATGGAGCCAGCTATAATGAGCCAGAAGATATAGAAAACCTCCTGGCTGAAAAATTCAGCTCCAACTTTACCCCTCTCTCCCCCTCAACCAAATATAACTCCCCTTACTATCACTATCACTAGGGAACAGGTCCTTAACGGTCTCTCTAAGACCAAGAAAACTGCATCAGTGGCCCCAGACAATATCCCAGGATGCTATCTAAATAGCATAAAACATGACCTATCAGTGCCTCTGGAATTACTATTTAACTATAGTGTCCAAACAGGCTTCATGCCTCATAAATGGAGAACAGCAACAGTAATCCCTCTGCACAAAGGTGGGCCATCTACAGATCCTGAAAATTACAGACCTATAAGTCTCACCTGTCTTACATGTAAAACCATGGAAAGAATTATCATGGAAATGATCAATAGTGATATAGTAAACCTCCAGACACTGGACTCAACCCAGTTTGGTTTTGTCAAGGGCAGATCATGCTCATTCAACCTGGTGGACTTTTTTGAGAAGGTAAGGAAAGGAATGGATGAGGGAAAAATGGTTCCCACTGCCTACCTTGACCTGGCAAGGCATTTGATACAATACCCCACTCATACATTGTTAACAAACTCAAGAGGTTATATATAAACCTTTATGCCACCCAGTGGATAGCCAACTGGCTCACAGACAGGACCCACGAAGTTAGAATTGGAGAGTCCATCTCTACAAAGAGGCCAGTCACAAGTGGAGTCCCTCAGGGATCAGTCCTTGGACTTTTCCTTTTTGGCATTTACTTCTGGAAGTCAAGGCCAATGTCAATGGTCTCTGGCTGACTAAATTTGCAGATGATTGCAAATTAGGAGCTGTCATTGAATCCCATGTTGATACAAATGTTCTCTAGAAGGGGCTGACACAGACAAACAACTAGTATCAGAGCCATGGACTAAAACTAAATGCCAAGAAATGCATAATAGTATCCTTTGGAAAGTCATTCACCCCTGGTAACTATCATATTGAGTCAGGGGCTCTCAGCTGTGAAGAATATCTCTAATCTCAGGGTTGCATATCAGTATTGTAGCACTACTGAGCAGTATAGAACAGGAGCTGACCTTTCCAAAGGCACAGTGGTTGAAAGTTTCTGTGTAGCAGCCTTAAGTATTAAGTGCACCTATCAGCTGAGTGCAGCCGTGACACAATAGTCTTTCATGGCATGAAACAAGAAAACTTATGGTGTAGGGACCAAACCTGATGCTTACTGTCCTTAGCAAGTTATTCATTATCTGATATGCCCAGACAATATATTTGTATAGGGACCCGCTGAAATTCCACTCGCTGATTAGACTTATCAGGGGTGCATGTAAACTTCAAGATTTCTTTGTCCCAGCTTTGAGGAAGTTTCTTAGTGGGGAGCTAGCACACATCATGGCAATACTGTAGAGGAATTTTTTAAACAGGTTCATATGAAGTCACAACAATTTTTATTCAGTGGCAACAGGAAACTATGTCATGCTGCAATATGTTTTATAGGCATTTAAAGCTTCTCTGAAGTTGAATTTAAGAGTAACTTTTGAAGTAACAGCAACCTGCCTCCTTTGGTATCTAAATGAGACTTCGCTTATCTTGAAAGTGTACTTTGACAGCAAATCTCAGAAGGGAAAGAGTATTAATACTTCTGATTTAGATGTGTTTATAGTATAGCCTGCTAACCTGCCATGCATATAGCCATCTAGGACAGAGGTTAGGCATTATACAGCAAAACCCACTTTGTTTACTTGGATTACAGTCTCCCATGACACATGATCACTGCACTAGGGAAAGATGGGTCCATTTACTTGCAGGAGTGCTGATAGCTAACAGATAGTGAGGATACAAAGAGTTACTATAAATATAATGGGTACAGTAATGTATTGAAAATGTGATGCTGTCAGGTGCATATACATTCCTCCAGCAAACCACTTCAATGAAAGCTTACCAGTGATTATGCAAGTGGCACTTGTTTTCACACATAGCTTCCCCCCACAAAAGACTGAATTGTTTCTTCATTTATGGTGTCTGTTATGAGCTCAAAATACATATTGGCCACAGCAATGTATTTCAATTTGTTGGTCTCAGAGTTAAACACATGCACTGACTCAAAAAACATATCAATGATCATTTAACTCATTCTCTCCAATGGTGCTCTTCTGAGTTTGTGCTCTAACTGCCAATGAGTGTGGCCTGAGCCTTTTAAAAATGAAGTTATTGACTTATAGTTCAAACAAATGTTCATATTGCTAGAGTCAAAAGTGTCACTTGAAAACTATAGACGGCAAAGTATTCAGTCCAAAATAATCTTTCTAGTTGTTGCTTTCATTCAATTCTAGGTTATAAACTGGATATTATAAGTCACAATAAACAAAGCAAATATTATTTTTATAATGTTGTATAAACAGCTTATATCTTAATAATCGTTTAGGCAACACATTTTGCCAGCAGCATTTTATTTGTACAGCTGTGAATGTTTACATGAGGCTAAGCAGCTCTGTCTTCATAAATTGATTGCAGAGATATTTAGAGAAATATGAACATTATTCCAATACAAATAAATAGTATACAATTATTATTTAATATTTCTTTAGTTGCACGGTATAGAAGTAAAATATAAAAACAGCTGTGTTTGCCATTATATAAAATGTAAGATGACATGTTCAATTACCTTGTATTATAGATATGGCATCATTAATGCAAATATAAACAAGCACTATTTGATGCTTAGAGGTATCAGTAGGATATAACTACAGAAATGCTGGGATAGGATATTGTCACTAGGTTGTAATAGTGATTGCATAATTGCCCATTGATTTTATATGCAACCTGACCCCTTCCCACAAAGTTAGACACTTTCTGTTTTCATCTCTGATGTTTGAATGTAGTGGTATAGTGGCTAGAGGAATTCATTCACCTTGCTGCTCTCAGATATATATATACACTGCCCCAACAGGCCATGTCACTGATAGTTTAACAGTGATGATGTTCCTATGCTTTGCTTTACTTTAACACAGAGTCTGCATGCCTTCATTCACACACCAAGATAACAACGCCAACTGTGTACATAATTTGTTTTATTGTGGAGAATGTGAAGGTAGTTATAATTGCAGTAATGCATTTTAGCTTCTGACTCTTATGCACTTGCACTGACCCACAAAAAGTAACAGTGATAATATTACTGTCATTTGCTTTCTCAAACAGCTTGCTTCTCATATCCAACAAATATAGCCACCTTCTGTGTTTTTCTGATACTTGATTGTACTTAAAATGACATATACAATAGACAGAGTAAGGTACTGAAGTTGTTGCTTTCAGATATATAGACTGACCCCCTACCAAGCTATACAAATGATCATTTATCATTTTGCAACTGCCCTTTGCATTTGTACACAGCCTCCCTCTCCCTCACAAAGATGACCAGTTTCTATGTACTCCTATGCTATTTAATAATGACTGCCATGAAAGAAATAATGACTACAGTAACATATTTCAGCTTTCTGTTTTTAGACACTAACTGTCCTGGCAGGTCATATATTTAACCAAGCTCATCCAAGTGCACTTTATTTTTACACTCAGCTTTAGTTACCCACCCATGGAAATACAGACACATTTTATGTATAACTCTGATGTTTGACTGCGATTAAAAATGAAATAAACAAAGTAGGGTCGTGAACCTACACATATACTACTTAATTCATCTACTTAAGAAAAAACATCCAAACCTAAGCTCTCTGGTTGGCTACAGTACAAAAATAATATTTTTTTCTATTAATTTTTGTATTGCATTATTTTCAATCATTTAAAAAATAAAATGCAAAAACAAACACTCCAGAATCTCTACAATACAGTTCAATTAAATGTCCAGTATGTACTTTAAATTAACTCAGCTGTGATTTCAAGTCTTGTTAGTTACTTAGTTCAGTGCTGCAACCAATGAAAGTGAGATTCAAGATCATAACGGCAAATGGGTGAAGGGCAGCTCAGGTTATGTATATCATTACTGGTCTTGTAGCCATGGCAACAGTTAGCACATTAACCCACAGTTGAGGTCTCTTCTACTGGTTGTTACCTGTGACACTCCAACTGGCACCATAATAGCTCCCTTAGTTTTGGTTAGCTATGTTGGGAGGAGGTGACAGCAGACAGAGCAACTGTATCTTTAAGTGGAATCAGTATTTTCATTGGGCTGTTTTAAAACATTGCCACAAACCTTTTCTCTTTCTCCTTCAGCAGCTCTGATCTACACTCATGCTCAATAGGACTTCTGCATGAAGGTGAGCATGAGCTGAAAAGTTTCAGTAATAATTATTTGTATACAACAGAAAATGATAATAAACATAATTTTAAACAACAAAATTTGATTGAAAATTTGAAGGGCTGTAGCCCAAAGCACCATCTACTTTATTTGCTATGAAACTTACTTTGTATTGATGATGTGTCTTTCGGCTTTTCCCAGTTAGGGGTCGCCACAGTGGAACTTCAGTCCGCTAATGATTGACAGTAGATTTTTACATGCCGAGTTGCCGGCCCTGACGCACAACCTTCAATGATTAATTTAGTTTAATCATGAGCCATGCTATGCATGAAAATAAAGTCATCAAGCTTAAATAAAATAAAAATCAAATAAAAAATGGATAAAGTAAAGCAGTTCAACAAGAGACTTCATGAGGTGAATTGCTACTGTTAAACTTAGTCTTAGGTTTTTTGCAAAGAGTGACTGTATTTGTGGCTTATTCATGTTGGTACAGTGTATGTGGTTTATGTGCCACTGGCTTTCATTCTTTCACTGATGACAGTGAATTACTAAAGAGTGACAAGATTTGGGCATTTAGAAAGTTATAGTAACCTTTTCAGTGTGTGTGTGTGTGTGTGTGTGTGTGTGTGTGTGTGTGTGTGTGTGTGTGTGTGTGTGTGTGTGTGTGTGTGTGTGCATGTGTGTGTTAGTAAAGTAGACAAGTAGAAACCACAGAGTGCTAATAATAATGGGACATTATCACTTCAGCTATATCCACACAAGTAACTGATGTGACTGGTAGTATAAGGTCTGTTCAGCTGCAGTGTCCAAAGCATGACTGAGTGAGAGTGGAATTTGATCATCTCAAGAGCAGTGCATACTTGCTGGACCTATCTTTTACATATGAGGTGCAGTAGTGGGGTAAAACCTGCTCTTCACTGTGGAGCAGCACTGAGATCAAAACTTTTGTCCTTCCATCTGGAAACTGAACATTTTGAAATAGCTTGGTATGATTAAACTTGTATTGGGAAATCTAGAAGGGAAGAGGAAAAGGTATACTTTTTCTGGAATGATATCCCTTAAGTGATGTTTGTCAGTGATTGGGTCAGTAGTGGTATTGTCAGTGATTTGGTCAGCAGTGGTAGAATCATAGTTTTTCTGAAACATTCACTGTCATCTTTATGTGTTACCTGTGATAAAATCTGTGCCTGTGTAAGAAATTTGCTGCATTCAAATTCTCTGGCATAACTTTGACTTTTGTATAACTTGTATAATTTATAATGAGTATGACAGGGCTGGATATATCACTTTCATTTCTGATGTTTATAGTTCTTCTTTGAGAAATGCAATGATCTTTTCTTTTTTGCAAACATCCACTGGATTAAGATAGGAGAATAATAAATGCTTTTCTCTACGAGCCACACGTTTGTGTCCTCATCACATCTTGTCCCTTTGTATCCCATTTTTTTTGCTGGTGGTGGGAATGCTGTTTCCATAATTTAATCAATGCCTTCCATTATCATTTGTGGTAATGATCATTGGGATTTATGGGCTGGGGTTGCACTGAAGTCACATCTAGCTGGATAGTGATGGGACAGTATTTAAAGGACAGCACATACCTAGCATGAAAACTATATGCTTTTGTTAGCACCAGTAGCCAAATGCACCATTAGCCCATGCATGCTTTCCACAGGAGGTGATGTGATCCTGATAACTGCAGCAGTGCATCTATAGTGCAAAAGCTGGCCTTCCATTTTGTTTTTAATCTTTGTGATGTGCATTCAAATCCAGCATGATAGCAGCTCCAGCCTAGTTTTATATGCATTAATTAGGCAGCACGAAAAAGCTTTGATAAGGCCTGTAGATGTATAGATTTGTAATTACCATTATATTTAGCACATCAGCTATACACATGCACATTCAATCAAAACCTATGAACTGGCTCAGTCAACAGCCCTTTCTTCCCAAAAGTGCAAAGCCTGAATTTCACTGACTTTTGCACACAGCATCACGTATGGCTCTGATAGTTATTCTGCTTATCTTGTTATGATGGTAAATAAACAGCCAAGCAGCAGTGCATAATTTTTAAGGCTTCCCAGCTAGCTTTCTGAGGGTAAAAAGAAAGACGTTCTTCTATGCATTTCAAAGCAATTTATGAAGGTAAGTGAATGTGTCATGCATAATGAGCATTATGTTTTAGGGACATGCATTAATTACTTGCAATAAATAAAGGAAAAAAAGTAGATTCACTTTTTGTTCAGCACTGAAGGCAATCCAAAATGCTTAATCTGTACCTGGCTTTGAGTATTCTAAGGATGCATAATATGGCAAGGGTTACTCACGTTACATAAGGAAAAAAAAAATTTTCTTTCATGCCTGAAAATGACTCACATTTACAGTACTTTTAAACAAATACATTAATAAATATGGAGACTTTATATCATGTGCATGTGGACAATTCCTGGCATAAAATATACCTCAAGAGATTATCTAGAAAGCTTACATTTAAAGTAAGCTCCAGATGAATGACATCTTAGTTTTTACATTACTAAAACCGTACAGTGTGAAAGCTCTCTGTCTTGGTTAACAAAGAATGAATGTCAGTCTTGATATAATTATTTTTAAGTAACATTTTGTATTACTTCTGCTCTTTTTATACAGGTAGAAGGGTGGCAGCTGTTTTACACTGTCTGCTGCAATGAGATGCTGTGATTGTAAGGGTCTGCAGCTGTTCTAGGCAGACACAATAAAAGTGAGCTGCATCACATTGCATGATTATTATTTTATGATGGGTGTCTTAGCTGAAATGTGATTTTAGTTTCTGACTATAAATATTCATTTTCAGAAACAAAGCTGAACGATCCTTTCCCTCCGAATAATTACATATAATAATATTTTCTGCCAGCATAGTAGCTTATATTGTAATTTTCCTATGATAAACTTATATATATGTTAGGTCTTCTACATCTTACCAGCAGTGACAGTAAGGTAACTGTGTGCACGGTTCAATATTTCAGCAGAATGCTGTTTTCATTTAAGCATGTTTGAGAATAATCCAAAAAGAATGAGTTGTTGTTAATACCAGACACAGCAAGATAAAAACAAAGTAATCCAATAAGCCATTCTGGAACCACAAGTTATCTGCGATAATAAATAGTGTACCTCATGGTTCCAGAATGTCTTATTGGATTGTTATGTTTCAGAACACCTATGTGTGCTATATTTATTCTATGTAGAAATATTTTATTGCCATCTGTTTATTCCTCATTTTGAAATTGTGTCTAAAGACATATAGAGGATGCATAATACTTTAAATGCTAGTGCAGTGGGCAAAACAAAACAGATTATGGCTATCATGTAGCATATAATACTTTCATGTAATGTTAATGCACTTTCTGCTCTATTGAAAGGATATAACCCATTTAAGTAGATTGAACTTTACCAACCCTTTTTTCCCTGTTTTCAGCACATTAATTCACTTAAGACATAGGCACACATATATTAACAGAAAAGGAAACAAACCATAATACAGTAATGTTTTTGCATTCATTATACAGTGCATATATGTTTCATGTCTTTATAACTATTATGCATTCCAAAATTACATATATTGCATAATTCCTGCCTTCTCTTAAACCTTACTCCTCTTCCAGAACATTATTCGGCATATAATATTCCCATAGCTTCCATTCATTTCTATGTAATTTGCTTCTTCCCTTTTTAAAGTATCTTACTTACAGTTATATTATCTCTTTAACGATATTCAATATTTCATATGTAGCTGGAATAGGTTTTAATTTCCATTTTCTAATAATTAATGTTTTGACATTCAATGGCATTAAACTTAATAACGCCTTATGATGTCTAAGCAATTTAGATCCTATGTCATAGCTCAAAAAGAATAATTCCCTTTGTTACAACAATTTGCTTCCCCAATACTTCTGACATAGTACTCTGCAGGGAATTTTTCAAATATGACAACTCATTACACTCCCAAAAAATGTGCTCCCAGTTACCTCACTTTTATCCATCAACCACCAGAATTTTCTGTCTACCTAAGGAAAAATTCTTTGAAGTCTGCTTGGGATAAAAAATACCTATGCAAACATTTCCAAGCAAACATCCTAAACCTTTTGTATTTTATTGCATACTTGGGAGCTATACACATATCTTTCCATTGTTCCTTTGTAAACTGATTTTCAAGCTCACTTCCCAATCTTTTCTGCTACTTTATGAATATAATATTCTGTATGACTGTTATTCTCCTTAAGGATCTGCATCCAAAATCTTACTCTGTTCTTATTTCTTGAATACTCCCCCTACTTCATTTTCATCTCTTTCCACTTTGAATTGTAGCTTTTTACTTGTGTTATGCATATGCGCCTTAACTGTGTAGCTCTAAAATATCCCTTCAAATCAGGTAATCCTAAACTACCTTTTTCTATTGGAATGATCAACTTATCCTGCTTGACCCTTGCACTCATCCCCTCCCAGATAAATTCCTTCAACTCTTTATTAATTATTGTCTACAACTTCTACTCTAGTGGATGAAAATAAGTATTCTTACTCCTAGAATAAGGAATTACTAGGTGTGTGGTGAAGAGACTATGGAGGTCTAGGCCATTTTTCCCATACCACTATCTGGTTAGATGACTTTGTCAGTCACACAATAGACAAATGGTGGCTCATGAAATTAAACCCTGGACTACAAGAAGCAGCTCAGTAACAGCTTGTTACCTTAATCCTCTGTGCTAACTGCCAAAATTCTCAGTGTTAACATTACAGTATCTATCATGGGTGATCCCGCTGAAGGTTCTTCCAATCAGTCTTTATCTCCAGCTAGGTCAACTAAATATAGGCACATGTTTTTTCGAGCCTGTCTGCTCCAAGGTGGTCTCTAAGACTTTCTCTGGAGTTTGAAAATGGGGCTGAAACATGGCTGCTTTGAACTAGCAGCAGTGTTTCTAAGAAGGATGCCTCTAGTCAGAAGAAATCAGGATTGTCTGTGGTCTACATTTATATTGCTCCAAGTAAGGAGGAATCTGCAGCCAGTGAGACTCTACATTGGCTTCACTGTTCTTGCTAAGTTTGAAGTCATCATTTTTTGTCAAACTTCACATTAACTTGACTCTATCCAACAACCTGCCTAGTCATTCTGCACTTCAGCTTAATGGGCTTACCCAACCCATCTTGTTTTTTTACTTGTGCTGATAAAGTAACGGGTGACACGTGTTCTGGACTGGCTACTTGTCATTAATTCTAAAGACATTGTACATAACAGCATTACGGCTGATTTCATAAATAACCACCTTCTAATCTTTGTTGCACAGAATAAACTAAAGTCAGCAAAACAAAGAAGTTCCCATTTTTAGAAACATAAAAAATGTCAGTCCTGCTGATTTTAACTATGCTGTTTACATTACTTATTAGTCACATTTATTTAAGCATCCCTTAGACAAAACTGTTTTGTATTTTAGTTCTGAATTTCTAAGTACTTAAATAGATTTGAATCTGTTTTAGTAACCCAGTGGGTTTTCTACAACAAAATTAAGAGTGATAAAGATTGCACCAGCCTTAAGGTTGTATATAACCAAGCAATGAGTGCCACTCTATGCACCAAAGAGTATATTTACCACTAGCGACAAAAAGAACATTCCAGCGATTAAAACACAAAAAACCCCAAAAAACATTAGACATCTGTTGATAAGCAGTTTATAAACACTTTTACAATTTCCCCATCTCGGTGACAGCATGATAGCTGGGCATTCTGTCACCTCTTACATGATTCAATTTAGAAGCTCACATGTGCCATTTTCAAGACCAACATTAATTTTGGAATCATTGAAGTCATAATATTTTGACTATCCCTGATGTCAGTACCCATCAGTTATTAAGTACCTCACTGATCTTAAATCTGGTACATGATCTTAGACAATCTCCCTTCAGAATTTATCAGAGTCTCTGTAAGTCTATCCTCTATCCTGTAGCCATACTCATTAACAGATGCATAAAAAAGTACAAATCCCATCATGCGGGGAGCACAGTTTCATTGTACCCTTAAAGCAAGCTGGTTACTGTTCCACAAATCAGTCAAAGAGTTATCACAGTCCTCTCACAGCTATCTAAAATATTGCTGAAATGTGCACAAAAGCAACTGTTAGAGCATATAGCTATCTCTAAAACAATCTCTAATTCCTAATACAGTTTCATGCCCAATGATGGGACTGATCCTGTTATTTTGAACTTAAGTGGAATTCATCTACATTTATCGGTATCTAGGCAAATAGGTACATTTGTGTGTACTAGCTTCCTTGATGTTTCTAAAGCCTTTAGCATAGCTGCCGCTCAAGGCTTGTGGATGTCCAGGATGATCATGGTCTCACATTTAGTACTTTCAGCCCTTTCTTGGAGTACCTGTAACTTTAAAAACAGACTGATAGGTAGAATGGTGTAGTACCTTCTTTTCTGTCAGTGAATGCTGACATGCTACAATAATTTGTGTTGGGGCCAACATATAGGAATGACATAGATAACCACTGTGGAATTTGTAAATTAATTCAATATGCTGACCAAGTCACAATTTCAATAGCAGATATTTCACTGGAGACTGTCAGAAGCAAATTTCAAGATTGGATTTACTCCCTGTAAGCCTGGGTTTGCTTCTCAATGTATCAAAAGACAAATTATTGTTTACTCTCAAAAGAAAAGTAATCCCTCCATTAGCCATACGCCTCTTCCTACTTTCTAAGCCAGAGACCATATCAAGCTTAAACCTGTCACTATTTTTCATGAGTCTACAGTCACTGATGATGCTCATCTACAAAGCTATTTGAGTGCATTGTTGACAACCAGTTAAAATTTGATTTATTTTTAAACAAATGTCACCATTAAAGAATAAGACCATTACATTTCTTTTGGATAATGCAAGTTGCCACAGCAGACATGTACTTTCACCCTTCCAGTATTCATTACATCTCTTAAAAGCAATCTCTTCTGCTCTGTAACACAAGACTGGCTGGGCTTCTAACAGAATTGTCCAATTTACTGCTGGCCTCCATGGTGGAGCATGTGACTATCACTGTAGAACCTATGTCAGGTTAAATTCAATCACCAGTCTGACTGTCACATGTCTTTGCTCATAAACTATTCTATTTCTGTAAATGCTCATCAATAGCTGACACCACCAGTAACCAAAAAAAAAAAATGTGGAAAAAGTGCCAAAAGCAAAACAAATAAACTGTAGAAGGAGGCACTGGAAGACAACCAGAGTAACAATCCACTTTTTAATGAAGTACACAGCAGGACACAAACATAAGAATGCATTAACTGAATCACCGTGCTTTCGTCACAGTAACTTCCTCAGATGACTCATCTGAGGAAGTTACTGTGACGAAAGTGCGGTGATTCAGTTAATGCACTCGTATGTTTGTGTCCTGCTGTGTACTGAGGAAGTTACTGTGACGAAAGCGCGGTGATTCAGTTAATGCATTCTTATGTTTGTGTCCTGCTGTGTACTTCATTAAAAAGTGGATTGTTACTCTGGTTGTCTTCCAGTGCCTCCTTCTACAGCTGATACTACCACCTGGACACACTCTCATTGCAAGCTTTGACCATCAGTGGGATAACTAGTTGCCATATCCAGATCTTAAAATAGATCTGATGACTGCTAGTTTTTCATTGTCCTAGCCAAACAGAAGAACAGGCTTCTTTGCAGTTTCAAAAGTGTTTCCAATGGAAAACATTGTAAGTCCATAGTAAAACATTACCTGCAGAGAAACCATTTCTGCTGTTGTCCCACACTAGTTCATTGCTGTCTAATGTCTCCTGTTTTCCTTCCTTGATGCCAAATCTATCCAGGATTGCATTCAGCTGCTTTATTCAAATGCCTACTGTGCTGTGTTACAGTCATCTATCTGCCCCTCCATTGTATTGCTGCAATATAGTTAAGCAAATAATTTTACTTTTTTTCATTTATTTTTCATTTATATATTTATTTTTTTCTGAGCATGTACTGAAGCAGTGGACGTTACGTACATTTCTATTATATTCTATACTGGCCTAGTTACAGATTTTGTATGATATTATATTTTTTTCAGATGACTGTGATTTATGTTGCTTGTTCTACTGAATCAATTGATTATTTTTGGCCATTTGTTTTTGTGTTGCCTTTTTGGACATTATTTCTCCACTATAAATGAGACCTCAGAGTAACACATTTTCATTTATAATACATAAACAAACAGATAAATTAATACATGCCTTTCAACCTTTCTTGAAAAAAATGCCGCATGCCTTGGCAGATAATAGTGTCCATTCCATTCCTGTACTGTGAAGTCTTAAGGGGAATCTCTTTTTCTCTCAGGTGAGTGACCTTAGGCACTTTACCCAGAAGGACAAGCAGAAGTATGTGACTAAGCTTGCTTTGCATGCATCAGTGCCATGAAAAACACTGCTCATGTGGTATTTTGCCATCATCCAGAATAATGTTGAGAGTTAAAAACAAGATGCTTGGTTTTAATAATTGGCTTTGGAGTTAGTGTCATTCTAAGGTATCCAGTAGATTGTCTGCACAAATCTTACCAGGATTTTCCGATTCTTACAAAAGCCTTCACTGCCTCCATAAGTGCCCCTTTTAGACAGAGCCTGAGTCTTTCTAATGGACATTCCAGCCTAGCAACTTCTAATTTGAAACATGTTAAAGTGGCTGTACACAGCACCAGGAGCCTTAAAAATGTCCAAACCTGAGGCCCTCCCTTAACTTTAACATGTTGACATATATAATTACAGTGATATGGTTTCAGAGGACTTAAAATACTTCCATTCTTCTTCTTTTTAGTGTCCTTCACATCTTCAGACCAACTGGTAGTTGTGGAGGAGCATGATTATTTGTCAGGGATGTCATCACCTCACAAGTAATTTCTCGGAATACCAAATTTGAAATCCTAGATGTCCAAATCATGCTAAACAAGATTAATTACCACTTCTCAGCTAGCTATAGAACTCCATGTATGACCCCGTTCAGAGCACAGCAGTGGTTTAATAATTTAATTAAAATCACCATTAAACCCAATACCTTTCTACAGGGGACTTCAACTATCCATATCTGAACTAAACTGTCAGTGGTCAACATGCCCAATTCTTTCTTGACATTATTAATGTTAACTTCTGCAAGCATGCAGTTAACTGTCCAGCTACAGGCCCAAACACCCTTCATCTTGTCCTCACAAATTTGGCCACTTCTTGCACAACTTCATATGTATCATTGTCCCTTGTTAAATCAGACCATAAATTAGTGGCCTTGTCCTCTAAAACCTGTGGTACTTCCCATGCAAACACCTCTGTGTTTTAGAACCTCTCAAAAAGCAAACCTTCTTCAGTTATGTGCTGAACGAAATGAATTCTAATATAATCTTTCTGAAATGGATCCCATTGCAATCTATGTCTTTGAATTCTGCTCCATCTTAAATAGTTGTATTGATAAGGCAGTACCTGACTACAGCAAACGTAATAATACATTTAAGAACAAATCGCTGTGATGGAATACCCATATAAACAAATTGTATGACAGGAGAAACAGATTTCTGGCTTATAAGAGATCTCAGTCTCTCTATCCTAAGAGCACACTTAAGCAAAACATTAAAGAGGTTAAGGGAACTATTACAAAGCTCACAGCTGAATGTGAACTTAAATTAGTTAGCAAAACCAAAAATAAATATTTTTTAACCATGTCAGGAAGGTAAGAACTAACACCCAAAATTGTTCAGAGATAGTCCACAATAATACAGCCCTCTCTGATCCAGTGGAAATATCTATTATCCTAGCTAAAAAATTTAGTGCAAATTATAAATCATCCACAGTTATAGCTATTGCACAGATTGCACCATCCCAACCACCCCTATAATTACTATGGAGACCTCTGAAAAGCTAAGAATAGCTCATCCATGGACCCTGATAACATACTAGATTGTCTGGTTATCAATACCAAAGATGGTCTGTCTGAACACCTACTTAACCTGCTTAATATAATCATATCCGCTGGCTTCATTCTCCAAACCTGGAAAACAGCCATTATAATATCATTGTACAAGGGTCGCCCAACCACAGAACCTGGAGTTAGCCCCATTTGTCTCACTAGCCTCATATGTAAATATATGGAATTTACTATCTCAGAGCTCATTTGTCTGCTCATTGAAAATCTCTTAGCTCTGGGACCTCATCAATTCAGCTTTGTCAAAGGCAGGTCCTGTTTCTTTAACCTTGTTAATTTTCTGAAAAAGTCACCAAAGCAGTGGATAGTGGTTACACAGTACATACAACATATCTGAACCTTGCTGGGGTCTTTGACAACATTGTCCATACAGGCAATATTGAAAGACTTGTAAATCTGAATATCTGACAGAACCCATGTGGTTTGAAATGAAGGTGCCACGTCTGAAAGCAAAAATGTTACCCGTGCTGTACCCCAGGGTGCAGTGCTGGGCACTCTTCCATTTGGCATCTATTTCTTAGATGTTCAAACAAATATTTCTAGCCTATGGTTATTTAAATTTGCAGGTGACTGTAAATTAGGTGTTATATAATCTTTCACCGACTCACAATTTCTCCAACATGGGTTAGACTATGTTAGCAATGGTCTCAAATTAAGTGTGAAAAAATGTAACATAATTTCTTTTGGTAAGCAAAGCATTTCTGCATCATATCATATAGGTGACACAACCCTCCAGTCAGGCACTATTGTAAGGGATGTACTTACTCCTTTTGAAAAATCCTTATGTTTTGACCATCATGGTTCCACATTAGTTCAGAAATCTCCTGTCTGGTACATCTAATTTCAAACATAAATAAGACATGGTGGCATAATAAATTCATATCTAAATGTTTCTTCCAACTTGGGAACAAACGTCCACTACAAATCAAACAAAGTAGCACCATTGCCATCTTCAAATTAAACCTAGACTCTTGGATAGACAGTGTCATATTCTCAGCTGGAGACTTCTTTAAGGCTAGCTGGCACTTTTGAATATGGTTTATTGGCTATGCTTGTATCTGAAGACTGAATGCCTATTACTTAACAATAAACCTATAAATAAACTTCAACACATGAGAAATACTAGGCAAGTGACAACAATGCCCATAAGAGGGCTGGCCATGTATACCTCTAAGCAGACAGACTTAAACGTTCTTGCCACCCTTTATGACTACTTAATAGTGCCCACCTCCCAAATCAAGCAGGGCTGTACATAACTTTGGTCCAAATTTATGTCTATTCATCCAGTCATCAAGATTTGTCTTAAAAACAGACAAAGTTGTACTTTACTTGACTTGTGTGGTAACTGATTCTACAGGTTGGGAATATATTCAGCCAGGAACCTATCCCTTCAGCAAGTCTTAAAACATTTGTTAGTACAGATTTCATTCCTTAGCATGGGTAATTGTAGAGTCACTAGTTTTGTGAAGTTATTTATTTGGAAATTAACTGGGCCAAATAGAATGATTTCTTGACTATGTTGGAAACATGATGATCAAATGAGAGAGAGCGGGAGAGAGAGAGAAAGAGAGAGAGAGAGAGAGAGAGAGAGAGAGGGAGTCGTCAACATAAGTACACCATATCTGTTTGAAGAAGATGATCACTTCTAACATATGAGGGGGGAACAGCTTTTTAACTGAATGTTACTATGCTGTACTTTTTTGCATTTAGCTTGTTACTGTTTTCAGTACACTAGGTAAGTGCATATTCTAGCCCTTTTGGAGCAGTTTAGTTTTAATGGATGAGAGGAAAACTGTGCCCAGCTTGCAGAGATCACACTTAAGGGATGTTGTGAAGGTTGTTAAATATGGTTTCTAGTGGTTTGTGATCTGTGATTAACAGAAAGTCTCTTCCCAACAAAGTACATAAACATGTTCAAAAATGTCCACACAAAAGTAGATCTGCTTTCTCATTCTGAGCACATCTCTTTTCAAAATCAGATAAGATCTTCTTGAATATCTCATGATAGTTTGACAGCCATCTTGTAGATGGATAAAAAGTGACCTAATTCCAATCTTGCTAACATAATTTTTGCAAGGTTGAACCGTTTATATCATAATATGCCATTGCTGTATCTGTGCTTATCTCCTTCTTTTGGGTTTTAATGCTTCTTGATGGTTTTCTTTCCAAATAAATAAAGCATTGTTTTTCAGCAGTTTCCTTAATGGTCCTGTAATATTTTTCTAAACTATGATTGTCTATACCCCCAATTTTTTTTGACATCCTTTACATTAGCTGAAGTTGTCATACCATGGGGTTGCCTTTAACACACAGGATCAATAGCTATATAATTCCTGGAAAACACAAATGCATAACATTTAAGGAAGTTCTTGTCAAATTCCCATTGATCTTCATGTTGTCAGTTTGTCCTTTGTAAGTCTGTCAAACACATTTTCAATATTTGATTATTCACTGTTGCATTCATCATCACTAAAGACTTTTGAATTATGGCGGCCTTGTGTTACTTGTATCACGTACTGAAGGATTTCATCATCAGAGATTATCCAGGATATTAGTCTTTTTTATGTCATCAAGCATATATTGGAAGAGAATGTTGTAATGCTTCTGCTGCATGGGTGGAGTTAAATAGATGATATCTATCTATCTATCTATCTATATATATATATATATATATATATATATATATATATTTATATATATATATTTTTTTATTATTATTTTATTTTATTTTACATTTGTTGACCGGGCTAGTCTAACTGGGTATATGTCCATTTTCAGTAGAGGCCTGGGGAGAAAAGCTCCAAGATAAACTAAGTGAAAAAAAAAAAACTTAAAAATCATTTTAACATAGGACTAGAAGAAGAATAAAACATATTGAGATATACATTGCAAATTACAAAATAAAACCTTGGAAGGATAAAAAGTAATAAGGCAACTATGTAGATGCATACATTATGTACTATGCTTCTAGCAGGTTATAATATGGAAATCAGGGAGGACAAAGCAAAGAGCTTTAGAGCTAGAACATTTATAGTAAAGTAGTATGAAAAGGAGGTAATTATACAATAAAGAAGGACAAGTGATGAAAGAGTAATTATGTAAAATATGCAACTAGAGTATCGAAGAAAGAAAAATCTTCTGTAAAGAGAATTTAGAGAGACAGAGGATAGTATGGCTAGAGAGAGAGATACTTTGTTTAGTAGTAAAGAACTTTGTTTATTAATAAAGAAAATGTATTTGTTCTAGAGTAGTGTAAAAGGTGGTATTTATAGGTTAAGAAAATAAAATAGTACATATGTAGTCAATAGTGGCAGAAACTTAGGTAAATCTCTTGGCTAGATGCCTAGCCTGGTTCAGAACAGGGGCACAGCCAGTGTGTTGTTAGGTAAAGTTTCAGTTTGTTTTTAAAAAGTGAGGGAGAGGGGAGAGAGGAAAGATCACTGGGGAGAAGATTCCAAGTTTTTCCAATAGCATTAGAAAAGAGAGATTCTCCAGCCTTGTTATTGGGTTTAGAGGTATGTACAAGGTTTTTGTGAGAGGAACGTAGGGGTTTCAGATTTATACATGGTGTGATGAGGGTGGAAAGAATAGGAGTAGAGGAAGGTTTATAAAGGGTTTTATGGGCAATGGTTAGTTGGTGGAGTTTAATCACCTTTTGTAGTTCCAGCCATCCAAGCTGTTTTATATTTATGCAATGGTGGGTTCTGTAGGGGTTACCTGTAGCAAACCTAGCAATATTGTTATAGGAAGTTTCCAGTTTGTTAAGGTTCTTTTTTGAAAGGTTAGTAAAAATTGGTGATGCATAGAGGAGAGTAGAAATTAGATGAGTGTGTGCTATAGTTGTTCTAGCAGTGGGGGAGAGGAAAGGTCTAATCCTATATAGGGAGCCCAGTTTTTTGTTGACAGTTTTTATTGTATTATTGATATGGGTGTCAAAATTGAGGTTATCTATAATAATGCCCAGAAGTTTGGTCGTTGGGTCTGGTGATATAATGGTACCATTAGTGGATTTAATTGAGAAATCCAATGGAGAGGAATTTTGAGTTGGAGTAAAGAGGAGGAGTTTAGTTTTATTAGGGTTCAAAAGAAGGCAACGCTGTGTAAACCATTGTTCAACTATGTTAAATGTGTTCTGGGTAAGAGAGAGAAGTTCAGATTTGGATTTGGCTGAACATAAAAGTGTGGAGTCATCAGCATATTGTATGCAAGTGGCTTGGGGGATGGCTAGATATATATGTAGATATATACTGTTTTACTGTATTTCTTCATAAATAAGACCTAAATAAGGCCTAGCATGGTTTTCCAGGGTGGTCCTGATATAAGCCCTACCCCAAAAATAAGCCCCAGTTAAGATCGTCACAACACACGACAGACACGTGTTGAATTATAAAATAATATTATTGACACCTGTTGACTGAGGTTATCATACTCTGCTTGCCATTTTTGGACCATTCAGACACCCAACTTCTTCTCTTTGCAGAAAGTCGTAAGATTCTTTCCATGGGAGTCCTCCACGATTCTTACTGTAACCCTAATCTTCACTCACACTTGACAGTTGAGATCCTTGGCCTATAAACACTGGCAAGTGTACTTTGATTGGTCAAAGTACAGATAATGCACGTAAAATGTGCACACTTGATAACAAATGACTGTGGTGTCTTCTTAACCGTCGCCATTTTGTGTTGCCACTCCTGTTTCGTAAGTCTTCAATTAACCCCTCCCCAGACAACATGAGTGCAAAAAGAAAGATCTATTCCATCGAGTACAAGAAAGGAATTGTGGAGGACTCCTAGGGAAAGAATCTGATGGTTTTCTGCAAAGAGAAGAAGTTGGATCTCAGAATGGTCCGTAAATGGCGTGCAGCATACGATAACCTCAGTCAACAGGCTGACGAGGCAAATGCTAAGAAAAGCAAGTGTGGATCAGGTCGGCAACCATTATTTCCTGAGCTGGAAGACATCATCTGTGAATAGATTGCTAACAGGAGAGCAAAGGCTTTAGTTGTGCGCAGGGCTGATATTCAAGCATTTGGCCTTGCAATGGCAGCACAGTTAGAAATATCCCTAGAAGAATTCAAAGCATCACAACATTGGCTGGATGGCTTCCTTCAGCGATATGAACTGTCTCTAAGAAGATCAACAACATTGTTCAAGCTGGAAGATACTGAAGTTATTAAACGTGCACTTGCATTCAAGTCCTTTGTTGATGGCATCAACTTTTCTAAATACCAACTCTCCAACATGATTGCTATGGATGAAACTGCAGTGTTTATGGGCCAAGGATTTCAAACAACAATTGAACAGAGGGGTGCCTCATCAATCTACATTCCCTCCATTGGTTACGAAAGTGCATGTGTTACCTGTATTTTGGCAGTTCATCTAGATGGAAAGAAAACCCCATCTCTAATCATTAGTAAAGGCAAGGAAGATAAGAGGGAACATGTCCAGGAAGGACATAGGTGGAACCCCTGGGGTGAATTTAGGGTTACCCATTCAATTGCCAGATTGCATTTGAAGAGGGGCAATAAGTACTTTTTGATTAATTTGTTGTGTAGAACTGGTTTGAATTGGTAGTTCGTACTTTCCCATTGTTATGAAACAAACCTTAGTACTCATTTAACAATTTATCTTTTTTATGCCCTCTCTGTTCATTCTTATCCACACTGTCTGGTATCTGTAGTGTATTTGGTGATTTAGCTGTAAGGCAACTCATTAAAGTCTGTTCTGCTTCCTTGTAAAACATTAACAAGTGCTATAATCACATGCACTGGTGGAGTAGAAGGATAACAGCCCTGATCATGTCCCAGTGAGTCAAGTTTAATTAACAGCTCAGACCCTTGACTGCAAAGGCAGGGATGATGGGCATTCTCATCCTGGGGGTGGGGGGTTCTCATCCAGCTTGTGCCACCTCACACCTCGCAAAGACAGGGCCCAGCTCACTAGCAGAAACTCATCATGCAATAAGGAGACCAGGGTGGCAAGATATGGACATGGTTGCCCAAGCTGGCAATGACAGCCCTTGTTGGCTTATTTTGGGAAACACACATACCTGAAATGGAGAGTGTAAGCAGCCTTTATGGCAATGTGAGTGCTACTGCCACCACCGAGGTAGAGGGGGTGGGGGTTAGGTTCATAAATCAAAATTGCTGTCATTGTTGTAATGCTGGTGAGGCACAGAACACCCAGTTGCCTGGAAAACAGCATCTTAGATACTTGTCATTAAGCATAGGGAAAATGATACAATAAAAAAATATAGCCATAGCCTTTTATCTTGATTGATTTTTATATGTACTGATAAATTCTTACAGATGACTTCTTTAGGGCAGATTACAATTTTAATCCATTGTAGTCCATCTCAGATATTTTGCTCACTGTTTCTATTATGTCTAGCAACATTTTTTTTCTTTCCATCATTTGTGTTTTAGATTTACTTCTGTCTTTTTTATGAAAGGTATAAACTCTCATGTCATTCCCTGTGTTACCATCCTCATTTCTTGCTTTCTTGCTGTTTCCATATGTCAAAGTTTTTACATATGCTTCTACCACTGTCTCACTGTCTCCCTTTACAATGCTTGCCTTGTGTGCTCTTAGGGTAGAGAGATTGAGATCTCTTATTTGCCAGTAATCACTACAGAGTGTCATGTTGTGTGTACCTTTGTTTTTACATACAAATCCAAAATTATTTTGCTTCTTGGCCAGAGCTGGTGGAAAGTCCACCAGATGAAACTATTAGGTGGCATTTTTGTCAAGTACTGATTGTGAACTGGAATTTATGAAGCTGTGTGGATATTGTGGCTTCATAAATGAATGCAGTAACTGCGTTTACGGTCATGACTGAAGCACTGAAGTGGTCTGTGAGTGAGTGTATGTGATAGTAATGTAGGCTACTTGCTTGTTACAGTTGTAGCATGCAGTTTGCTACAGTTTCAGTAGGAGTGCAGAAGACCTTTTTAGCATTTTTGGTCTTCAACTTTGAGAAAACACTTTTCCTTTTTTTTTTTTTTTGCTTAACTTTGAGTTGTAGGATATGGATACCAGTCTGTGGGGCTGCAGAGTGCAGTAGATGACCTAGCTGTAATTTCTGTTTCTTACATTTTATATACTTTACCAGATTTGGGCACTGTCCATCAGGAGGATTCTGACCACCACAGTATCTGCTCATTGTTCTGTAATTCTTTTACTTTATGATATGGTTACATATATTTTCCAGCTTCATTCATACCACTTTGTCTTTTTTCATCACTCATAAGTAGTTACTAGACATGAGGTCCAGAAGATCATTGAAGTGCTTGGCCCAATTTCATAATTGCTCCAGAGCACTGTCTTGTTGTGTTACTTGCCTGAAGTCATAGAGTAGGCAAATTGAGACCGAGGGAATCAAACTTCGAACTATGAGAAACAGCTTGTTAACAACTCATATAATTAATCTTCCATAACAACTGCAAAACTCACTGTTTTACTAATGTTATTTTATACCCATCTGTCTACCTTACTTGAATTTCTAGTATGTCCAGGAATCTAGAAAACTGTATTAGTTTATCTACACTTAATTTGTGTCACCTAAAGTTCTTCTACTTAGATACTAGACACCAGGGATAATGTTTTAATATAGTGCCTTTATGGCATACTGGACTGGGGGAACATTATACGCCAGGGGATAGCACTTGTGCATTAATAGTACATATGGTTGGGGGAGCACTAGACACCAGGATATCACTTTAAACATTATGCTTAAATGGCATTTAAACATAACGTAGATCTGGGGATACTAGATAACAGGGATACCCTGCATATCATGCCTTATAAAAATAATGTGATGATGGTCAGGGAAGGAGAACACTAGGCACCAGGGATACTATAAATAATGTGCATTAAAGGCACTAAAATAGACTAAAAACTTGCACCCCCCCACCTCAGTCAGATGAAATTAGTCTTATACACCAACACAAAGACACCAGGGATAGTATGAAATAAACAGGTAAAACGAAAAAAAAAAATTAAATTAGATCAGAGGCAGAAAAGGCTTTGAACCCTGCACTGTTGGTACAGGAAACAACAGCATTAACCTACTATGCTAGCTGAGAATTTGGTATAATAATGGTTTGTTTTCATATAATGAGTATTTCAGGCATTTTGTTAAGGACTGTAATACTTTGTGAGTTACAAAGGAGAGGGATGGGACACCTGAGTATACCCCTCAACCTTGTAGCACAAGAAATCTAAACAATGCCAAAAATAATAGGGGGGGCAAAGATCCACAATCGCGGAGTGAGTTCAGTTATTTCCCTTATAAACTTAGGAAGATGATAGAATAACACCACTCACATTAGCATATATATATATCTATATATTTTTTTTTTGTGGGGGGGATTTTCTCCCTCTACATCATCCTATGGATCCCTACCCAGTGCCCCATTCTCATCTCTGGGTTTACCAGCCCCAGTTTTAATTGCCAAACTAAATTTGTAAGGCTGGGTTTGATGCAGAACTTGAGGGGATCCTGGGTGTCTGGCTGTTCACTTCCACCTGGGAGGGGTACCATTTCATTCCCTACTCGTGTTACTTCCTCTCTCTCTTTTAGTCCCTTGTGATACAGCCAAGGGGCAGGCATGCAATAGGGACATGTGGCTTATCATCTCACTTCTGCAGAAGCCCAGCTTTGTCTCCACACTATTTCCCACTTTGGGGCAGCCACTCAATGTGATGTCCCCAGTCTCCACCAGGGATTATCACAGAAACAGCCATAGAACCACCAACAAAGGATGGCAACACCTATCCCTCCCTGCTGCTCCATCAGATGCCCAAGCCATTAATGGAACCTGGGTCTGTAGTCAGGGTTTGATCCCTCTATACTACCGGAATCAATGATTAACATTGATTTAATGAAATATGAAAAGTTTGCTCATCTCAGTCATTCCATAAATCCTCAAGCTATGAGGTTAAAATCTGGACATTCTGTGAAAATCTGGACAATTAAGATGCATGCCTATAAGAGGCACTAGCAGGACTGTACTGTAAAATCAGGGTACAGTTGAGAAGGATAGAGATGTGCCTATGTGAGGGGAAGGTTTCATGACAAAGTTGGGAGAAACACTAGATGACACCAGGGAGAAGTTTTGAAAAGTAATTTGAAGTAAATTAAAAAGTTTCTACACATTAAGAAGTATGAAACTTTAATGTCTGACATTATGAACTCACTGTAATCATCTCTGACTTGCCAGGATAGGAAAAAAACAAAAGAGACACTGGAGATGCGGAAGAACTCAGGGACAGGTATGGTCTGTGTATGTATGAAAAGAGAGAGAGTGAATGGAAGGTACATGTGCCAACAAGATACATTGATTTACAGTGTTAACTACTGTAGTAATCACAAAATACTGCATTGTAAAAACAGTCCCTTTTTACTGCAGCTTTTGTCTGAAGTTCTGAGTTTTTTTTTCTGAATCCTTAGGATTATGTTTATAAAACCCTTTTACTGCAGCTGTTTGATCTGAAGTTCTGAGTCTGTA
>NC_056726.1:392487438-392492438 GCF_019279795.1 Protopterus annectens
TAACATATGTCAAACTTCCTCAGTGATTCTACATTATTTGTAACATCACAGTTTTGGGCTGTCTCTGTGGGCATACTACATATTAATGAGGCATTCTGGGAGAGGAGACAGTGATAATTAGCCAAGCACACTTCCCCAGAAATGCATGCAGTAAGGCATTTATGCAACCAAGTGAATCACTCAGCCGTGTAAGTTATCACAGCTGTCCAAGTTAACTAATTCAACCAAAAGTTTCCATTTACCATTTACTTTCAGTGGGTGAGATTCTATTATTGGTGAGTACTGGGGAGTTTAGCACACAGGTAGTGGTGGGGGATGTGTGTTTGTGTGTATGTGTGTGTGTGTGTGTGTGTGTGTGTGTGTGTGTGTGTGTGTGTGTGTGTGTGTGTGTGTGTGTGTGTGTGTGTGTGTGTGTGTGCGTCTGTCTGTATGAGTGCATGCAAAGGGATAAGTGGCCTCAGGTTTATATATATATATATATATATATATATATATATATATATATATATATATATATATATATATATGGGTCCCCTTCACTACACCGACACGCTACAAAGCCGACACTGAAAACACAGACACAAAAAGACCGACGACGCAGATGATCGACAAGGTGAGATCCCGACAGCCTAAACACCGACATGGGCAACGTGTGAGCACGACTCGGTAAGTGTGCGATAGTGAGGGATTTAGGGTTAGGGAGCGGACAGGTAAGTGTGCGATAGTTAGGGATTTAGGGTTAGGGTCTTGGGGAAAGGTGAGTGTGCGGTAGTGTCGGACTTAGGGTTAGGGTGCGGGTAAGGTAAGTGTGTGATAGTGACGGACTGTACTTTTAGGGGCGAGTTAAGTGAGTTAGGGTTAGGGTGCGGGTAGGGTGAGTGTGCGATAGTGACAGACTTTATGTCTAAGGGTGGGTTAAGTGAGTTAGGGTTAGGGTGCAGGTAGGGTAAGTGTGCGATAGTGACGGACTTTAGGTTTAGGGGTGGGTTAAGAGTGTTAGGGTTAGGGTGCAGGTAGGGTAAGTGTGCGGTTGTGTCTGACCTTAGGGTTAGGGTTTGGGTTAAGGTTAGTGCATGTATAGTTGTGTGTAATGTGTAGTTTAAGTTTTGTGTATCGGTGTTTTGGGTGTTGGTGTTCTGGTGTTCGGTTTTGTGAGTTGTTGGTATTGTGTGTTTTCGGACTTTTGTTGTCGGTGTTTTGGGTGTCAGCTTTGTGGCGTGTCGGTGTAGTGAAGGGGATCCATATATATATATATATGTGTGTGTGTGTGTGTGTGTGTGTGCATGTGATGCGTGTGTCTGTGTGATGTGTGTGTCTGTGTGATGCGTGTGTCTGTGTATGTGTGCGTGTGTGTATGCTATTCAATGCATGGGTGTGTGTGCATTTCAATGTATTTGTGTGTGTGTGTGTGTGTGTGTGTGTGTGTGCGTATGTGTGTGTGTGTGTGTGTGTGTGTGTGTGTGTGTGTGTGTGTGTGTGTGTGTCTGTGTGTGTGTGTGTGTGTGTGATTGTGTGTGTGTTTGTATGTATGAGGATGAATGAGGTGGTTGCCTGTGTCAGTCTGGTGCATGGGCCACCAGAAATGATTACTGCAGCAAAATGCTGATTAGTGCTAGCAGTAACACCATGTGATCCAGTCATGCAAATTAGCTGATAATATAGTCTTTTATCTTTGTGGCTAACATATCTTAATTAACTGATAATGTAGTCTTTTATCATTATGGCTAACATATCTCTGCATTACCTTTCTAGAACTTTTTTTTTTTTGCTGTTTCTCTGTGCACAAGGTGATCATTCTGAATCCTTCCCTTAAAGTTTATAATTATATTTGTTTTTTTGCTCCCACAAGTTATGGTCACATTGAGAACCTTACTGTGAATTATGCAAGTGTGCTAGTTGGCTAAATTTGGCAGTGATGTTTAAGGATAAAGAATCTTTACATTCAAAATTTGTTACTCAGATATGTTTTATTATGCCTTTGCGTTGTGCCATGAATTCCTTTTGTAAAATTGTACAGCAGGAAATGCAAGGTGTAAGGAAAGGTTTCTGCAAGATAATATCAGTGCTGATGGAAAACATGCTTTATATAAATTAACTAGTAATCATACTGCATGTTAGACATCAGTTGATTTGCACAGGGACAATAATAGTATTGGATTCTGCTGTATCATGTTTGATGTTTGAACATTTATTTGATTCCAAGTTTCATGTTTATTCATCTGAAAATCCTATCCATCAATACAAGTATGAATTAAATGGTTATTTATTTAAATTATTGTGAACTAGTTTAACATGGATCAGTCTAATTTTTAACACACGTACATTTTGAGTTATATTATTCATGGGCTTCTCAACATTGATATCCTACTGTTGCCAGCACTGGAGTAGTTACTGAGCCAGTATTTCATTTCATTTTACATTTGTTAACCAGGAAACTCTGACTGTACACAAGTCCTTTTTCAGCGGAGGCCTGGGGAGAAAAGCTCAAAGTACAGTGTACAACAAAGCAACAAGATAAGATCCAAGTACAATATACAACAATGAATAGATCAATTAAAACATCAAAAACATTTTGGTTTACAAGTAAAAATTGAGTAATACATCAACATGTCATACTGTGATTAACATCATAAGAGAAGGAAGCAGAGACAACTATTAAATAAACGTTATTAGTGGTATAAGACTCTACCTTGTAAGAGGTGAAGGAGGTATGTGGTTGTTCATCCTGGGCTGTTACAGGAACATATTCAGTTATTTTTCAGATGGGTTTTGAGAGTAGTTTTAAAGATAGTTAGAGAGGTAAGATTTGTTATATGTGTTGGTAATACATTCCATATTTTTGATGTATAGTTTGAGAAAAATGAGTCGCCCAGTATGTTACTGGATCTTGAGATCTGTATTAGTGTTTTATTGTTGGAATGTAGGTGTCTGGTCTTGGTTCGTGGTTGGATGAGGTTTTGTAGGACTGTAGTTTTGTGCGGGTGGTGTGGAAGTTTGTGAGTAAGTGTTAGTGGTTGATCTGTAGCAGATGAGGAAGTTCTAGCCATTTTAGCTGTTTGAGTGGTATACAGTGGTGGATGTGGTGAGGGTGAGTTAGTGGCAAATTTAGCTATTTTATTATGACATGTGAGTTTATTTAGTTCAGCTTTGGCTAAATTGATTAATATGGGGATGCATATAGCAGAGTGGACAGTAGGTTAGTGTGAACTACAGTATGTTTGTTTTGGCTATGGTAGTAAAGAATTGCATGTTTCTGTAAAGGCTATCATGTTTTTATGAACTTTTTTGACTGTGTGATATGTATGTCAAATTTGAGCTTATTATCTATCTCAACTCCTAGCAGCTTAGTATGTTTGACTGGGGATACTGTGGTTTTGTTGGAGGGGATTATGCTAAAAGTTTCAGGGGCTGTGTTGACACTAGTTGATGTGAATAGGAGTAATTTCATTTTCTTAGGATTTAGTATAAGGTTTGAGTTTATTAGCCATTTTTCTACTGCTAGAAAGGAGGTTTGGGTAGATGTGTGTAAGTCTGAGAGGGTGGGATCAGCACATATTAATGAAGATTTGTCAGCATATTGTATTATAGATGCATGATCAGTAGAGGTGTGAAGATTATTAGTAAAATGTGAGAAAAGAAGTGAGCCTAGGAATGAGCCTTGAGGAACTCCAAGAGTTATAGGTAAGAGGGAGGACAGGTCACCTTGCCATATGATGGATTGGTTATGGTTTGAGAGGTAACTTTGGAACCACAATACGACATTATTGCTGAGGCCTATAGGCTCATTAGGGCTTGGATAAGTTTATCATGAGAGACCATGCCAATTTATGGGTCCCCTTCAGATGGTCAAACTTTTAAAAGCTCAACTTTCATATGGCCGAGACCATATGATCGAACTTTTTAAAGGTTGAACAGTCTGAATGGGGATCTCTATAGAGTGTGGAATAGGAAGATTTCCCTTTACTGCAATGTAGTGTGATCTCGGAGTTGGTATATTTAAATAGCATGGGGTGTGGGGGTGCTGGGGGCCATGCCTCCCTGCTAGCACTGTTTAGTTTATTTATGTATTTATCTTCACATATTTGAACATTCAAATGTTCGATCATATGGTCTTGGCCATATGAAAGTCGAGCATTTGGATGTTCGATTATGTGAAGTAGACCCCAAGTTATATATATGTATATATGTATATATATATATATATATATATATATATATATATATATACATACATACATACATATATATATATATATATTTGTACGTGTGTGTGTGTGTATAATAATTCAGGACTGGCCATCCTTATATAAGTAGCACCACTAACTTCATACAGTTATTGCTTTTAGTGTAAATCCCTAAAGAAAGCTTTTTTTTTACATAGATGTTAAAGACTTCCTATGTATATTCCGCATAATATAGGTATTACCTGTGTTAAAATGTTTATCAGTGAAAACAGAATTTTCTACATCTAAAACTGAAATGCTTCTAACCTATTTGCTGGGGTTTGTTTTGCCTAAGAATGTATTTTAGTCAAGATTATTGTCTGTACCATCAACGATGTGACATAGCGGTGTAGGCTACTGTGGTCAAAAGCTAGGTGTGCCAATTTTTTGACAGGTTTGAGCATTTGTCTTTACTGGACTCAAATTTATTAGTTAATATTTTCAGACATTCCATTAAGGATATCTTTTAACCTGCAGACTTCAGAAGTGCAGCTGCATACATTGTATTGTAGAAGAAGGCTAGGTTTAAATGCCTTCTGTTTGAAATGGCATGGCATGTAAAAGAAATATCACTTTTGGTTATCAAAGTATTTCCATATAGTTCTAGGCTGAAGATAAAGCTATTTAGCAAATTTGTTGAGTGCAAAACTTTTTTGTGCTACCATCTGCCATCCTAACTATATTATTAAGCATAAATCCAAAGGTCAGTTTATGTGAGGCACATCACTTCTGAGGTGTCACAGTATAAAGTAAATAATATTGCTCTAAGATTTTTTA